>NW_023191259.1:9543-15087 GCF_002007445.2 Ailuropoda melanoleuca | reverse complement strand
AACAGACAAATTAATTATGAAGAGATTGAAGCAGTGATCAAAAACAAGAGTCCAGGGCCTGATAGATTCCCCAGGGAATTCTCCCAAACTTTCAGAGAAGAAGTAATACCCATTCTTCTGAAGCTGTTTCAAAAAAATAGAAACAGAAGGAAAACTACCAAACTCATTCTATGAAGCCTTTTTTACCTTGATCACCACACCAGCAAAGACCCCACCAAAAAGGAGAATTACAGACCAATATCCCTGATGAATATGGATGCCAAAATTCTCAACAAGATCCTAGATTATAGGATCCAACAGTACATTAAAGGATTATTCATCATGACCAATGGGATTCATCCCTGGGTTGCAAGGGTAGTTCAACATTTGCAAATCAATCAGTGTGGTAGATCACATTAATAGAAAGACAAGAACAATATGATCCTTTCAATTGATGCAGGAAAAGCATTTGAAAAAATACAGCACCCTTTCCTGATTAAAACCCTTCAATGGGTAGGGATATATGGTACATTCCTCAATCTCATAAAAAACATCTAAGAAAAGCCCACAGCAAATATCATTCTCAATGGGGAAAAGCTGAAAGTCTTTCTCTTAAGATCAGGAATACGACAAGGATGCCCAGTCTCGCCATTATTGTTCAACATAGTACTAGAAGTCCTTGCAACAGCAATCAGACAACAAAAAAGGTTAAAACATATCTAAATTGGCAAAAAAGTAGTCAAACTGTCTCTCTTCACAGTTGACATGATACTTTATATGGAAAACCCAAAAGACCCCAGCCCCAAATTACTAGAACTTATAGAGCCATTCATTAATGTGGTGGGATACGAAATCAATGCTCAGAAATCAGTTGTATTTCTATACACAAACAATGAGACTGAAGAAAGAGAAATTAGGGAATCCGTTCCATTTACAATAGCACCAAAAATCATACGTTACCTCAGAATTAACTTAACCAGAAATTTAAAGGATATATATTCTGGAAACTACAAATCACTCATGAAAGACATTGAAGAAGACACAAAAACATGGAAAAATATTCCATGGTCATGGATCAGAAGAATAAATATGGTTAAAATGTCTGTGCTACCCAGAACAATCTGCACTTTCAATGCCATCCGTATCAAAATACTAGTGACATTTTTCAAAGAGCAGGAAAAGGGGTGCCTGGGTGGCTCATTCTTTAAACATCTGCCTTCAACTGAGGGCATGATCCTGGCATTTGGGGATCAAACCCAGCGTCAGGATCTTCCCCTGGGAGCCTGCTTCTTCCTTTCCCACTCCTCCTGCTTGTGTTTCCTTTCTAGCTGCCTGTCTCTCTCTCTGTCAAATAAATAAATAAAATCTTAAAAAAAAAGAGCTGGAACAAACAGCCCTTAAATTTGTGTGGAACCAGAAAAGGCCCAAATTGCCAAGGAAGTGTTGAAAAGGAAAAACAAAGCTGGGGGCATCACGATGCCGGATTTCAAGCTGTACTACAAAGCTCTGATCACAAAGACAGCATGGTACTGGCACAAAAACAGACACATAGACCAATGGAACAGAAGCGAGAACCCAGAAATAGACCCTTGGCTCCTTGGACAATTGATCTTAAACAGAGCAGGAAAAACATCCAGTGGAAAAAAGACAGTCTCTTCAATAAATGGTGCTGAGAACATTGGACAGCTATATGCAAAAGAATGAAACTTGATCACTCTCTCACACCATACACAAAGACCAACTCCAAATGGATGAAAGACCTTGATGTGAGACAGGAATCCATCAAAATCCTAGAGAAGAACATAGGCAGCACCCTGTTTGACATCGTCCACAGCAACTTTTTTCATGACACATCTCTAAAGGCAAGAGAAACAGAGGAAAAAATGAATTTGTGGGACTTCATCAAGATAAAAGCTTCTGCTCAGCNGAATTTGTGGGACTTCATCAAGATAAAAGCTTCTGCACAGCCAAGGAAACAGTCAAAAGAACTAAGTGGCAGCCCACAGAATGGGAGAATATATTTCCAAATGACGCTACAGTTCAAAGACTGGTATCCAAGATTTACAAAGAACTTCTCAAACACAATACACGAGAATCAAATAAATCAAAAAATGGGCAGAAGATATGAACAGATACTTTTCAAACAAAGACATACAAATGGCTTACAGACACATGAAAAAATGTTCAAAATCATTCGCCATTGGGTAAACTGAAATCAAAACCACATTGAGATACCACCTTATGCCACTTATAATGGGAAAAATTGACAAGGCAGGAAACAGCAAATGTTGGAGAGGATGTGGAGAAAGGGGATCCCTCTTTCACTGTTGGTGGGAATGTGAGTTTGTACAGCCACTTTAGAAAACAGTGTAGAAGTCCCTTAAAAAGTGAAAGATTGTGCTACCCTATAATCCAGCAATTGCACTACTGGGTATTTACCCCAAAGATACAGATGTACTGAGTGGATTAAGAAGATGTGGTCCATATATACAGTGGAATATTACTCAGCCATCAGAAAGAATACCCAACAATTGCAACAACATGGACAGGACTGGAGGAGATTATGCTAAGTGAAATAAGTTAAGTAGAGAAGACTATATGGTTTCACTCATTTATAGAACATAAGAAATAGCAGGACGATTGGTAGGAGTTGGAAGGGAAGAATGAAGGGTGGTAAACAGAAGGGGAAATGAACCATGAGAGAGTATGGACTTTGGGAAACAAACTGAGGGCTTCAGAGGGGATTTGGATGGGCCGGTGTTGGATATTAAGGAGATCACATATTGCATGGAACACTAGGTGTTATATGCAAACAACGAATCTTTGAACACTACATCATAAACTAAGGATGTACTGTATGATTACTTACATAACATGAAAGAAATTAAAGAAAAATAAGTAGGGTTAGCTGTGTTCTGGGATCCTCCCCCTCATCTCTGTCAGGGGACCGAGGCTGAGCAGCAGGGGCACTGTGAGCCTGTCCCTGGGGCCCACAGTATGATGGCATCTGAAAAGAAGCTGCTGGCCTAATCAGGGCTCAGTTCCCAGCTGCCTCACCCCCAGGCCCTGAGAGTTTGGGTGGGTCCTCCCAGCCTACACCCCATGACAGACAGCAAGAAGAGGATATAAGTGTAGGGAACAGTGACCAGAATGCAGTTTCCCCCACAAAGCCTGAGGTGAATGAGAGAGAACCTACAGCTCTTCCTCCCTGTGGTTAGAGGTCCATGGGATGTACAGGTGAAGTGAGAGCTTTGGGTTCTTTTCCATCCCCATGTCTTCATGACACCCACTCTCCCAGGTACTTCAGCCTGACCTTGGCCACTGTACTATCACGCACCTTCATGACCTGTCTTGAGCAATCAGTCCCAGGTTTGAAGTTTTGCAAATTTCTCCACCTAAGTCCTGTTAAAATTCTTGAGAACTCCCTGTAACATTTGCTCAGGAAGCGAAAAAAGGGTGGTTTTCTCCTACACCTGCACCAAGCTCTGCACCAGGCATCCTGAGCAGAAAAATGATGTCAGTAACTCACATGCCACAGGGATGATGAAGGGACTGAATATAAAATCCACCCTGGACAAACAGAATCTCTTTCTGGGATCCTCTCAACTATTCTGTACAGGGTTATGGTATCCAGGGTTCTGTCACAGGCTCCTGTCCCTCTTACACACAGCCCCTCTGACTGTGGACTTCTCAACCACGTTTGAACACCAGCCTGCTGGCCATGGTCACAGCTTGCTGCCACACAAGGTTAGGGTTCACCATTTCTGGGCTTGGAATTCAGTATTTCCAACTGGTTACCAGATGGTCCACTATTTTGTGAATAGAAAACCATCCAATAATCCTATTTCCTACTGCATTAAATATCCATAACTCTTGCATTTCTTTTCAAACTGAAATATTAAATTCTTAATTCAGTCATTATTCTTTCTCTCCCAGAGTTCCTTTGGTCCACAGTCCTGGAGATTCTACCTCTGAGGTTTGCTCCAATGAAATTCCTCCTCCTGTTTTCCCTTCTAAAGTCTCCTTTCCACCTGACATCCCCCCTAAGGCCAGCCCTGCTCTCCCCACATTCCTTAGTCCCAGTTCCCAGTGTCACCCCTGGCTCTACCAGTCTGTGAAATTGCCATGTCCTCTCATGGAGTGAGCATTGCCACTTCTGTTTTCATATTCCTTCTGTTCCTCTAGATCGAAAACACCCTTACTCCTGCCTTCAACTTCAGCTGCCAAACTGTCCCAGTTGTAAAAGTCTCACAAGTCTATGTGTCTTATAGAGATTCCAATGTCCACAGGATTATCTACTTCTTGACAGCTTTCTCTTCTGCATTGCAAGAATACAAAATCATATTAGTACAAGGAAAACACACATTAACATTTTTTCAACTGGAGGTGAGCACAAGGCTTCCTGCAGACATCTCCATCACTGTTGTAATGGTGACCCATTTCTGAGCATTAAGGTCAGGGCACTGAGGATCCCATAAGTGCACATCTTAACCAGAGGAAGAGGGAGAGAGAATATTATACAGACTCTGCGCTGAGCAAGGAGTCCAATGCAGAGCTTGACCCATGACGCTGAGATCCTGATCTGAGCTTAAACCAAGAGTCAGTCACTTAACCAACTGCACCACCTAGGCAACCCAATCATCAACATTTTAAAAATAAAGACAGTGCCATCTATAATTCCATAATTATGAAATTCCTAAGGATAAATGTGAAAAAAATCCTAACTGTTGTATATGGAACTACAAAACCTTTCAAGAGAAATGAAATACAACTTGTATAAATGATTAGATATTTCTTACCTGTGGTTCAAATTGTTAAATTCAACTGAGATGATTTTTTTTCTAAATTTTTGAGTCAATGTCTCAGACCAACAGCCTCCTGTCACAAAGCAAAGTGAAAACCACACAAAAAAAGAGAAACAAAATTCTTAAATCTATATTAGAAACAGTTCAGTTACACATAGCAAGATTCATAACATGGCCAAATGAGGTTTATTGCAGGAATGCAAGGCTGTTTCAACCAGAAAACATCAGTCCATGTAAACGCCTGGGTTAACAAGCCAAAGAAAAAAAAAATCCCTTGATCTTATACATCATACAAACAAACAAACAAGAAACAACAACACAACATCTGTCAGAATTCAATACCTATCCTTAAAAATGAATGAGTAAATAAATAAATAAAAATGAGAAAAATTCTCAGAGAATGAAAAATATAGTGAAACATCCTCAACTTGATAAAGAAAACTATAAGGGTGCCTAGGTGGTTCAGTTGGTTAAGCATCTGCCTTTAGTTCAGGTCATGATCCCAGGATCCTGGGATCAAGCCCTACATCAGGCTCTCTGCTCAGTGGGGACCTGCTTCTCCTGTCTGCTGCTCTTCCTGCTTGTGCTCTCTCTCTCTGACAAATAAATAAAATCTTTAAAAAATAATTCATTGACTGTATTATAGACTTAACTGTAAAACAAGAATCTACACAATGATTAAAGAGAACATAGGAGAAAATCTTCAGGATCTAAGGTTTTTGTAAGCATTTCTAGAAAAACACCAATCTGTAGGAGAAGA
>NW_023191259.1:0-7523 GCF_002007445.2 Ailuropoda melanoleuca | reverse complement strand
TCCTAGTTCTTATGTTCCATAGATGAGAGAAATCATATGATAATTGTCTTTCTCTGCTTGACTTATTTCACTTAGCATTATCTCCTCCAGTGCCGTCCATGTTGCAGCAAATGTTGAGAATTCGTTCTTTCTGATAGCTGAGTAATATTCCATTGTATATATGGACCACAGCTTCTTAATCCAGTCATCTGTTGAAGGGCATCTCGGCTCCTTCCATGATTTGGCTATTGTGGACAATGCAGCTATGAACATTGGGGTGCATATGGCCCTTCTCTTTACTACGTCTGTATCTTTGGGGTAAACACCCAGTAGTGCAATGGCTGGGTCATAGGGTAGTTCAATTTTTAACTTTTTAAGGGACCTCCACACTGTTTTCCAGAGTGGCTGTACCAACTTGCATTCCCACCAACAATGTAGGAGGGATCCCCTTTCTCCACATCCTCTCCAACAATTGTTGTTTCTTGCCTTGTCTATTTTTGCCATTCTAACTGGCATAAGATGGTATCTCAGTGTGGTTATGATTTGAATTTCCCTGATGGCTAATGATGTTGAACATTTTTTCATGTGTCTGTTAGCCATTTGTATGTCTTCATTGGAAAAGTGTCTGTTCATATCTTCTGCCCATTTTTTGATTTGATTATTTATTTCTCATGTATTGAGTTTGAGGTTCTTTGTAGATCTTGGATACCAGTCCTTTATCTGTAGTGTCCTTTGCAAATATATTCTCCCATTCCGTGGTCTGTCTCTTAGTTTTTTTGACTGTTTCCTTGGCTGTGCAGAAGCTTTTTATCCTGATAAATTCCCATAAGTTCATTTTATCTTTTGATTCTCTTGACTTTGGAGATGTGTCATGAAAAATTTGCTCTGGCCGATGTCATAGATGTTGTTGCCTATGATCTCCTCTAGAATTTTGATGGATTCCTGTCTCACATTGAGGTCTTTCATTTATTTGGAGTTTATTTTTGTGTATGGTGTGAGAGAGTGGTGAAGTTTCATTCTTTTGCATGTAGCTGTCCAATTTTCCCAGCACCATTTATTGAAGAGGCTGTCTTTTTTCCACCAGAAGTTTTTTCCTGCTTTATCAAAGATTAGTTGCCCAAAGAGCCGAGGGTCCATTTCTGGGTTCTCTATTCTGTTCCATTGTTCCTTGTGTCTGTTTTTGTGCCGGTAACATGCTGCAACCTGGCAGAAATTGATGCCTTCCTGGAAACCTATAGACTACCAAGTCTGAAAGAGAAAGAAATTGATTACTTAAACAGACAAATTAATTATGAAGAGATTGAAGCAGTGATCAAAAACAAGAGTCCAGGGCCTGATAGATTCCCTGGGGAATTTTCCCAAACTTTCAGAGAAGAAGTAATACCTATTCTCCTGAAGCTGTTTCAAAAAAATAGAAACAGAAGGAAAACTACCAAACTCATTCTATGAAGCCATTTTTACCTTGATCACCACACCAGCAAAGACCCCACCAAAAGGAGAATTACCGACCAATATCCCTGATGAATATGGATGCCAAAATTCTCAGCAAGATCCTAGATTATAGGATCCAACAATACATTAAAGAATTATTCATCATGACCAATGGGATTCATCCCTGGGTTGCAAGGGTAGTTCAACATTTGCAAATCGATCAGTGTGGTAGATCACATTAATAAGAGAAAGACAAGAACCATATGATCCTTTCAATTGATGCAGGAAAAGCATTTGAAAAAATACAGCACCCTTTCCTGATTAAAACCCTTCAATGGGTAGGGATATATGGTACATTCCTCAATCTCATAAAAACCATCTATGAAAAGCCCACAGCAAATATCATTCTCAATGGGGAAAAGCTGAAAGTCTTTCTCTTAAGATCAGGAATATGACAAGGATGACCACTCTCACCATTATTCTTCAACATAGTACTAGAAGTCCTTGCAACAGCAATCAGACAACAAAAAAGGTTAAAACATATCTAAATTGGCAAAGAAGTAGTCAAACTGTCTCTCTTCGCAGTTGACATGATACTTTATATGGAAAACCCAAAAGACACCAGCCCCAAATTACTAGAACTTATAGAGCCATTCATTAATGTGGTGGGATACAAAATCAATGCTCAGAAATCAGTTGTATTTCTATACACGAACAATGAGACTGAAGAAAGCGTAATTAGGGAATCGTTCCATTTACAATAGCACCAAAAATCATACGTTATCTCAGAATTAACTTAACCAGAAATTTAAAGGATATATATTCTGGAAACTACAAATCACTCATGAAAGACATTGAAGAAGACACAAAAACATGGAAAAATATTCCATGGTCATGGATCAGAAGAATAAATATGGTTAAAATGTCCGTGCTACCCAGAACAATCTGCACTTTCAATGCCATCCGGATCAAAATACTAGTGACATTTTTCAAAGAGCAGGAACAGGGGCGCCTGGGTGGCTCATTCTTTAAACGTCTGCCTTCAACTGAGGGCATGATCCCGGCATTCGGGGATCAAACCCAGCATCAGGATCTTCCCCTGGGAGCCTGCTTCTTCCTCTCCCACTCCTCCTGCTTGTGTTTCATTTCTAGCTGCCTGTCTCTCTCTCTGTCAAATAAATAAATAAAATCTTTAAAAAAAGAGCTGGAACAAACAGCCCTTAAATTTGTGTGGAACCAGAAAAGGCCCCAAATTGCCAAGGAAGTGTTGAAAAGGAAAAACAAAGCTGGGGGCATCACGATGCCGGATTTCAAGCTGTACTACAAAGCTGTGATCACAAAGACAGCATAGTACTGGCACAAAAACAGATACATAGACCAATGGAACAGAAGCGAGAACCCAGAAATAGACCCTCGGCTCCTTGGACAACTGATCTTAAACAGAGCAGGAAAAACATCCAGTGGGAAAAAGACAGTCTCTTCAATAAATGGCGCTGAGAACATTGGACAGCTATATGCAAAAGAATGAAACTTGATCACTCTCTCACACCATACACAAAGACCAACTCCAAATGGATGAAAGACCTTGATGTGAGACAGGAATCCATCAAAATCCTAGAGAAGAACATAGGCAGCACCCTGTTTGACATCGTCCACAGCAACTTTTTTCATGACACATCTCTAAAGGCAAGAGAAACAGAGGAAAAAATGAATTTGTGGGACTTCATCAAGATAAAAGCTTCTGCTCAGCCAAGGAAACAGTCAAAAGAACTAAGTGGCAGCCCACAGAATGGGAGAATATATTTCCAAATGACGCTACAGATCAAAGACTGGTATCCAAGATTTACAAAGAACTTCTCAAGCACAATACACGAGAAACAAATAAATCAAAAAATGGGCAGAAGATATGAACAGATACTTTTCAAACAAAGACATACAAATGGCTAACAGACACATGAAAAAAAATGTTCAAAATCATTCGCCATTGGGTAAATTGAAATCAAAACCACATTGAGATACCACCTTATGCCACTTATAATGGCAAAAATTGACAAGGCAGGAAACAGCAAATGTTGGAGAGGATGTGGAGAAAGGGGATCCCTCTTTCACTGTTGGTGTGAATGCAAGTTGGTACAGCCACTTTGGAAAACAGTGTAGAAGTCCCTTAAAAAGTGAAAGATTGTGCTACCCTATGATCCAGCAATTGCACTACTGGGTATTTACCCCAAAGATACAGATGTACTGAGTGGATTAAGAAGATGTGGTCCATATATACAGTGGAATATTACTCAGCCATCAGAAAGAATACCCAACAATTGCAGCAACATGGACAGGACTGGAGGAGATTATGCTAAGTGAAATAAGTTAAGTAGAGAAGACTATTATCATATGGTTTCACTCATTTATAGAACATAAGAAATAGCAGGAAGATTGGTAGGAGTTGGAAGGGAAGAATGAAGGGTGGTAAACAGAAGGGGAAATGAACCATGGGAGAGTATGGACTTTGGGAAACAAACTGAGGGCTTCAGAGGGGATTTGGATTGGCTGGTGTTGGATATTAAGGAGATCACATATTGCATGGAACACTAGGTGTTATATGCAAACAACGAATCTTTGAACACTACATCAAAAACTAAGGATGTACTGTAGGATGACTTGCTTAACATGAAAGAAATTAAAGAAAAATAAGTAGGGTTAGCTGTGTTCTGGGATCCTCCCCCTCATCTCTGTCAGGGGACTGGGGCTGAGCAGCAGGGGCACTGTCAGCCTGTCCCTGGGGTCCACCGTATGATGGCATCTGAAAAGAAGCTGCTGGCCTAATCAGGGCTCGGTTCCCAGCTGCCTCACCCCCAGGCCCTGAGAGTTTGGGTGGGTCCTCCCAGCCTACACCCCATGACAGACAGCAAGAAGAGGATATAAGGGTAGNAGCAAGAAGAGGATATAAGTGTAGGGAACAGTGACCAGAATGCAGTTTCCCCCACAAAGCCTGAGGTGAATGAGAGAGAACCTACAGCTCTTCCTCCCTGTGGTTAGAGGTCCATGGGATGTACAGGTGAAGTGAGAGCTTTGGGTTCTTTTCCATCCCCATGTCTTCATGACACCCACTCTCCCAGGTACTTCAGCCTGACCTTGGCCACTGTACTATCACGCACCTTCATGACCTGTCTTGAGCAATCAGTCCCAGGTTTGAAGTTTTGCAAATTTCTCCACCTAAGTCCTGTTAAAATTCTTGAGAACTCCCTGTAACATTTGCTTCAGGAAGCGAAAAAAGGGTGGTTTTCTCCTACACCTGCACCAAGCTCTGCACCAGGCATCCTGAGCAGAAAAATGATGTCAGTAACTCACATGCCACAGGGATGATGAAGGGACTGAATATAAAATCCACCCTGGACAAACAGAATCTCTTTCTGGGATCCTCTCAACTATTCTGTACAGGGTTATGGTATCCAGGGTTCTGTCACAGGCTCCTGTCCCTCTTACACACAGCCCCTCTGACTGTGGACTTCTCAACCACGTTTGAACACCAGCCTGCTGGCCATGGTCACAGCTTGCTGCCACACAAGGTTAGGGTTCACCATTTCTGGGCTTGGAATTCAGTATTTCCAACTGGTTACCAGATGGTCCACTATTTTGTGAATAGAAAACCATCCAATAATCCTATTTCCTACTGCATTAAATATCCATAACTCTTGCATTTCTTTTCAAACTGAAATATTAAATTCTTAATTCAGTCATTATTCTTTCTCTCCCAGAGTTCCTTTGGTCCACAGTCCTGGAGATTCTACCTCTGAGGTTTGCTCCAATGAAATTCCTCCTCCTGTTTTCCCTTCTAAAGTCTCCTTTCCACCTGACATCCCCCCTAAGGCCAGCCCTGCTCTCCCCACATTCCTTAGTCCCAGTTCCCAGTGTCACCCCTGGCTCTACCAGTCTGTGAAATTGCCATGTCCTCTCATGGAGTGAGCATTGCCACTTCTGTTTTCATATTCCTTCTGTTCCTCTAGATCGAAAACACCCTTACTCCTGCCTTCAACTTCAGCTGCCAAACTGTCCCAGTTGTAAAAGTCTCACAAGTCTATGTGTCTTATAGAGATTCCAATGTCCACAGGATTATCTACTTCTTGACAGCTTTCTCTTCTGCATTGCAAGAATACAAAATCATATTAGTACAAGGAAAACACACATTAACATTTTTTCAACTGGAGGTGAGCACAAGGCTTCCTGCAGACATCTCCATCACTGTTGTAATGGTGACCCATTTCTGAGCATTAAGGTCAGGGCACTGAGGATCCCATAAGTGCACATCTTAACCAGAGGAAGAGGGAGAGAGAATATTATACAGACTCTGCGCTGAGCAAGGAGTCCAATGCAGAGCTTGACCCATGACGCTGAGATCCTGATCTGAGCTTAAACCAAGAGTCAGTCACTTAACCAACTGCACCACCTAGGCAACCCAATCATCAACATTTTAAAAATAAAGACAGTGCCATCTATAATTCCATAATTATGAAATTCCTAAGGATAAATGTGAAAAAAATCCTAACTGTTGTATATGGAACTACAAAACCTTTCAAGAGAAATGAAATACAACTTGTATAAATGATTAGATATTTCTTACCTGTGGTTCAAATTGTTAAATTCAACTGAGATGATTTTTTTTCTAAATTTTTGAGTCAATGTCTCAGACCAACAGCCTCCTGTCACAAAGCAAAGTGAAAACCACACAAAAAAAGAGAAACAAAATTCTTAAATCTATATTAGAAACAGTTCAGTTACACATAGCAAGATTCATAACATGGCCAAATGAGGTTTATTGCAGGAATGCAAGGCTGTTTCAACCAGAAAACATCAGTCCATGTAAACGCCTGGGTTAACAAGCCAAAGAAAAAAAAAATCCCTTGATCTTATACATCATACAAACAAACAAACAAGAAACAACAACACAACATCTGTCAGAATTCAATACCTATCCTTAAAAATGAATGAGTAAATAAATAAATAAAAATGAGAAAAATTCTCAGAGAATGAAAAATATAGTGAAACATCCTCAACTTGATAAAGAAAACTATAAGGGTGCCTAGGTGGTTCAGTTGGTTAAGCATCTGCCTTTAGTTCAGGTCATGATCCCAGGATCCTGGGATCAAGCCCTACATCAGGCTCTCTGCTCAGTGGGGACCTGCTTCTCCTGTCTGCTGCTCTTCCTGCTTGTGCTCTCTCTCTCTGACAAATAAATAAAATCTTTAAAAAATAATCCATTGACTGTATTATAGACTTAACTGTAAAACAAGAATCTACACAATGATTAAAGAGAACATAGGAGAAAATCTTCAGGATCTAAGGTTTTTGTAAGCATTTCTAGAAAAACACCAATCTGTAGGAGAAGAAAGGGAAGAAGAAAGGTGGGTAAACAGAAGGGGGAATGAACCATGAGAGACAATGGACTCTGAGAAACAAACTGAGGGCTTCAGAGGGGAAGGGGGTGGGGGAATGGGATAGGCTGGTGATGGGTAGTAAGGAGGGCACGTATTGCATTGTTCGAATCATCGAACTTTGCATCACAAACCAGGGATGTACTGTATGGTGACTAACATAATATAATAAAAAAATATTATTATTAAAAAAAGAAAAACACCAATAGCACAATCCTTAAAAGAGACAAACAAAAACAAAAACCTGATAAATTGGAGTTCATCAAAGATAAATTCATTGTTCTTCCTTTGTTTTATGAAATAGACAATTAAATTAGCTAAAATTGGAGATTAAATACAAATAAATTTATGTAAGAGTAGATGAAATTCATTTTCATAATGCACATGAGTTTTAAAACACTCTCAATGTATGCCTATTCTAAATAGCATACTGGTAGAAGAATAGATTTCTACAGCATCTCTTTGGGAAACTAAAACTTTAAGTTGTCATTTAGGCAAAAGTTTGTATCTCCCATAGACCAGGATTCCATCTGAGAGTAAAAAAAACAAAAACAAAAGCGAAAGCAAAAACAAAAACAAAACAAAACAAAACAAAAAAACACTACAGTAATCATGGGCAGCACAATGGTATAACTTCATCCATGATTCAGATCACTGAGGTGTGAATGGACAGGGATCTGGTGAACT
>NW_023191258.1:0-1257 GCF_002007445.2 Ailuropoda melanoleuca | reverse complement strand
GAGTTCGAAGCTATCTGCCTGCTTTTGTTCTAATTTCCACAATGGAAGGACACGTGCAAGTGTCTGAGTCATGAAAACCACAGTTCGTGGGTGTCTTGTGTTAGACCCGGGGGGATAAGGGAATTCTCACTGGGCCAGCGTCGGCGCTCAGGTCACCTGCACATGGTTTCCTCGGGGCTGGACTTGCTGAGAGAAGGCATTAGAATCCAAGTCAGAAATTTTCCAACATGATATGTGCCCTGGATGGGGGCTCTGTGGCATGGTGGGAGCCGCCCTGGGCCCCCAGATCCATCACCCTGTTCTGCTCCCCTCTCCACTCCCTAGCATTTGCCCACAGGCTGTCGTCTGCATGCGGAGTGCACACACACACACGCAGACACAGAAAGAGTGGGGGGACAGGCAGACCCATAAATGCACCTCAATGTGCAGCTGACCTAACAAGTGATTCCCCCATCCGGCCCCCCCACGGGGAGGTGAGTTTCCTGCAGAGCTGCTCCAAGCCTGACGGACTGCGAGTCTCTGAGTTATGACTGGCAGGTAAAGCAATTATTTGGGAGAATGAATTCCAGGGTAGAATTAAAGTACTCACTAATTCTTACAACCTAGTATGACCCGTCCGTTTGAGCTGTGCCAAGGGTACAACAAATACATTTTCAGAAACAAATCATTTTGATCGTGTAATAAACATTCTCACGCCAAGTCCTGCACCCTAGAACCCAGGGAANCCCAGGGAGAGTCCGGGCAGGTGAGCCGCCACTCTTCTCTCAAACCCTTCGAGGCAGGGGCAACCGTTCTCTCCACGGTGGCCATGATCAGTCATCACGAAGCACACAGTCTGGGAGCACGCGGTGTTCACAGATCACCATTTACGGATCATGTGAAAAGTTTCAGGGTTGTCTCCCCTGAGACACACAGAAGCCTCAGTGTGGCGGGTTCTGTGCACACCACTCAGCCACCAGCACGCTTTCCTGGGGTCTCCAGACACAGGGGAGCCGGTGCTCATGCCATCCGTGAGGCCTGGGGATGGCCCCCCGAAGAAGGACAGTGAGAAATGCACACCTGCCGGGTTGGCGCTGGAGATGAGCTCCCATATGACTCTGGAACGGAGGGAGCCTGCTGCCCACATGGGGTGCCTCCACGTATGGGAGAAAGGGTTCGAGGTGGGCGACATGCCTGAGGGGTGATTCCCCAGGGCAGACCAGGCTCTGCTCTCCTTGGACGAGGAGAATCTGTGTCCCCCTCCCACCTCAGGGGTGA
>NW_023191257.1:427-943 GCF_002007445.2 Ailuropoda melanoleuca | reverse complement strand
GGTGCTGCTCAACCCTGCAGCATCCCGGGGCTGTGCGCCCCACACCCAGCGTCCCAGCCCTCACTTCCAGGTCCGACACGTCTCTGTTCTTTGTGTTTCCAACCCCGCCAGCCCCCAGCCGCCAGCCGCCCCCNGCCAGCCGCCCCGCGCGGGCTCCCGGAGCTCCCCGTCTCAGTCTGGTGTCTCACGGGTGCTGACCGCGAGTCCGCCTGCTCCCCCGTGCAGGTGGCCCTCCGGCCGCCAGCCGCCCCGCGGACGCTCCCGGAGCTCCCGGTCTCAGCCTCGATCCAGTGAGCACACCGGAGCTCCGGAGCTCCGTGAGATGCTTGGTGGTGCACGCTCCCGGCTCACGGACTCAGTCTGCCGTTTCCAGAGTGCTGGTCCGCGGTCCGCCCGCTCCCCGGTGCAGGTGGCCCGCCAGCCGCCCTGCGTGCGCGCTCCTGGAGCTCGCATTCTGTCTGCTGTCTCGCGGGTGCCGTCTGCGAGTCTGCCTGTTCCCCGCCGTGCAGGTGGCCC
>NW_023191257.1:0-214 GCF_002007445.2 Ailuropoda melanoleuca | reverse complement strand
TACTCAGCGCTGGAGATGTTCATTTGTAGAGATCCAGATGTATCTTCCTGCGTCTCAGGCTGATTCCGTGGATATTCCTGCTGGTCTGGTACCTATCCCTAATTCTTTTTATTTTCTATGTTTTCCCACTTTTCTTGCTGCCTTTTTTTTTTTTTAATTCAAATTAACTAACATATAGTGAAGTGTTGGTTTCAGGAGAATTTAGTGATTCATC
>NW_023191256.1:0-769 GCF_002007445.2 Ailuropoda melanoleuca | reverse complement strand
CCGCACGGAGAGAAGATCCACAGGGGTACTTTGGATGAGTACAGCCCTCTGTGCTCCCGTTCTGGCCCAGGAGCCCACCTCACAGGGCCCCGGGGCTCTGACAAGCCCTGGGACCCCCCAGGCGGCTGCTCTGTGTGCTGGGGTGGGTCTCCAAGCCCCACACTGCCAATCCCCANTCCCCGCGTGTCTGTGTTGGGACTCCCCGAGGCACAGAGCACTCGGCTGTCCCAGGAACGCCCCCTTCCCCCAGAGGACCTGCGACAGGGGAGTCTGTGCAGACGCGGCCCCTTTCCCCTGCATCAGGCCCGGTGTCGGCATCCAGGGGGTGTGCGTGGGGGCAGGACCGTTGTCAGCGTGGGTAAGACGCGGTCCGACCGTCGGGGCCGCCGGTGCTGCCTTCACCCATCTGCCAAAGGCACTGCTCCCACCGGCGGCCTCATGTGTCGAAGAGCACACCCCACCGTTGCTCCTTTTAACGAGTCCTTCCTCTGCTGGGCCCAAATTAGACATCTGGTTCTTTCCTGGAAGAAGTGTGCGAGGGACTCTGATGTTAGCGAGCCGGCTTTGCTGTCCTGCTTCGCCCTGTCCAGGCCTCTGGCTGGTGCCTGGGGCACCCCGGGCTCCCACCATGGCCTGGCACCGCATCTCTGTGCCTTGTCCAGCCTGCCGCACACCCTGGGCCCTTTCCCCAGAGAGCACTGCTTTCTGGGGCTTGCCCGGGGCCCAGGCCAGAGCCCCAGGTGCTCTCTGATGTTGGGGACAGGTTGCG
>NW_023191255.1:443-1530 GCF_002007445.2 Ailuropoda melanoleuca | reverse complement strand
ATAGTAATAACTGGCTATTCAATTGAAGAGGGGAAAAACTCAAATTAGATTTCTACCTCACAACATATACAAATTAATTCCAAGAGGATTAAAGAGCCAAGTGAAAACAATTTTTAAAAGCATTAGAAGAAAATACAAAAAAAAAAAAAGCCTTTGTAAGGAAGACACAAAACTCAGATTCATAAAGGAAAATGTAGACCTTNAAGGAAAATGTAGACCTATTGACCTATATTCACTTTTATTTTTTTATTTTTTTTTAAGATTTTATTTATTTATTCGACAGAGATAGAGACAGCCAGCGAGAGAGGGAACACAAGCAGGGGGAGTGGGAGAGGAAGAAGCAGGCTCATAGAGGAAGAGCCAGATCCAGGCGCCCCCTATATTCACTTTTAAACCTTCTGCAAGACAAAAACAAAATAGGCAAAAGGCAGACATCAGACCAGGTAACATATTGGCAGTATATAAAGTATATATATCATGGAAAAAATGATTAATAAAGGACTTTAATAAAATTAACAAGGCATCTGATAAAGATATAAGCAAGTTTCTTCAATTAAGAAATACTCATGGCTCATAAACAAATGAAAAGGTTCTCAAACAATAAGACATTATTTTACTCATTAGACTGGTAAACATTATGAAATCCAAATATATGAAATGCTGTGTAGGGACTTTGTGGGGGTACAGGTTGGAGGGAAATTTGGAAATATCTATCAAAATTTTAAAATCATGTCCCCAACCCAACAATTCCATGTCTGTGCAGCCATTCCTGGAAAAATGTTTACACATGTGCAGAAACAATCCTAAGCAAGGGTGTTTAATGTTTATAATAGTGAAAACTGAAAAGGCACAAGTGAGGATGGGGAATGGCTAAATGGATTATGGAGCAGTACGTAACAGTTTAAAATACAGAATTACATGTATATGTCCTAATATGAAAGTTCTCTATGAAATTGAAGGAAAAAGCAAGTTTTAGTTTAATTCTGGGTGTGTGTGTGTACATTTATATGAGGGTATAAAGTATGGTCTCATCTATTTCAAATGGTCATAAAGCAAACTACAACGTTTTGTTTGCATTCACATATGT
>NW_023191255.1:0-258 GCF_002007445.2 Ailuropoda melanoleuca | reverse complement strand
AATTTATGGAGAAGACCCTCTTGGAGAGAATTTATCCTGCATTATTTATACAATTAAAGTTAGATTACAAATAAAACACAAATGCCTTATGAGAAATTGGGAGGCCCCCAATTCTCCTGGTTCGCCCGCAATGTTTCTGCAGCTGTGGCTTTCACTACTTATTCGGTTGTTCTACTTACAGACTTCGACATGTATCTCTACAAGTCACACTGGCCAAGTGTGAGGTGAACCTGCTATTTGTTCATAAATTTACTATTT
>NW_023191254.1:0-2287 GCF_002007445.2 Ailuropoda melanoleuca | reverse complement strand
TTACTTAGTTTATCAAACAGAATTTTCTAAAGCACTTCCTGAAGGCATTGCTGACATGTGACTCTGGTTCCCGTCACGCGGCAGAAACGAGCCGTTGGCCCCTGTCACTTGTGCGNGGCCCCTGTCACTTGTGCAGACCACACCAGGCTTGGCAGAGCGTCCTCGCGGTGACTCCCCGAGGAGGAACCTGGCCCCACGGTGCCCAGGAGCCAGTGGCCTGCCGTCCCCGGCCGTCCCGCAGGAGCGATGCAAAGCAGCACACAGGGGCTTGCGTTTAAGCTCCGATGCGTGAAGAGGGTGGAAGTCGTCATTCTGCCCTCACAGCAGGAAAAAGCTGCGAAGGGAACATCAGAGAACTGAGTTTGCAGGGCACCTGTCTGAGACACCTGGGGGGACAGGTGAGCGCAGAGTGAAGCCAGGATCCACACGCCAGGGGCAGAACCCTGTACAGCCCTAACCGATGGGACATTTCTAGGTAATGTTGGTGAATTGCTAGAGGCATACTAGAGTGAGAGACCCCCGGGGGCTACTGTTTCGGGAGGCTACGTGTTCATGGCATTTCCTCCAGGAACCCCACCGGCTTCTCCCAGAGTGGAGCAGGGGAGACCACCCCCTCTCCGTGGCTTGGGCAGGGGAAGGGAGAAAGTGACCAGCCAGAAACAAGCCCAGTGATCGCCATCAAGGAGGGGAACATTCACCAGAGCTCCACACCCCGAGGGGTAACCTTTGGCCTTCCTTGGTGGAGGGAGCAAAAACAAAAAAGAGACTCAAACCAATGTGTGAAGACCAAGTTCAGGGTTGCAGGCCCAGTTAAACTTACATTTAACCCTCAGATTACAGAATGCTTCCCCTTCCCCTCCTCTTCCCCCACATCAAGTGGCTTCCAGCATAATAACAGTGGATTATTAGAATAGAAAGCTGAAAGGCACAGATGTTGTTTAAGCAGGAGCTCCTGGGGAGACCCAAACACAAGAGACATTTGGAGACGTTGCACACATAATACATACTAATCTAACTACGTCAATAAATCCGCCATATATAAAGGAGCCAACACGCACCACGATTCCGTACAGACGCAAGTGCTCGAGAGTACATTAATAAATGGAGAGAAGAGACAAGCCAGGCAGAATCATCCCAAATAATTTACGCAGCAGCACTCTCCACCCGCTAAGGGTGAACTAGGCGCTTTAGTTAATAATCATGTTTCAAAATTATTTTAGTAATTATAGCACCCAGACTGTGCTCATTTAAGATGTTAACAGTAGAGGGAACTAGGTGTGGGGTGTGTGGAAACTCTGTGCTATCTGCTCACTTGTCTTGTAAATCTGAAAATTTTCTGAAAAAAAAAATAACATCTACTTAAAATGAATATTGAGCATCTACCAACAATAATATTTTTAGAAAATTTATAATATGTCAGACATTGAGCTGAGCATTTATATCTTTTTTATAAGCCCCTGAGAGAGGTGTCAGTACCCTCCCCATTTCATAGAGGAGAAAACAGGTTTAAAGAGAGGATGCCCTTAAGGTCACAAAGTCAGCTGCTGGTGGACAGGTGTCATCCCGGCTCCTCGGAGCCCAGGCTCCGGGCCCCTGTGCGTGGACAGGTGTCATCCCGGCTCCTCGGAGCCCAGGCTCCGGGCTCCTGCGCATGGACAGGTGCCCAGGCTCCGGGCTCCTGTGAGCCTTGCTGCACGGTGGATGCTGATGCTTGAACTTACAGACCCTCCCAGGAAACCAATACAGCTTGGTCTCTGAGGATCAGTCTTCGCTTACAGTTTCTCCTCTTCTGAGCCCTGGTCTCAGATGGAAGCCTTCACACACCTCCCCTTGACACACATCCCCATGCTTACACACATGCACCCCTGCACACACACCCCCACAACCCCGAATGCTTTCTTCTGCATGTGTCTCAGAGCCTGCGTGACATAAGGCTCNATAAGGCTGGCCACCGCATCCCTCTTCTCCCAGTTGATGCCTCCTGTGTTCACACGTTTTACTCACTGTCCAGACTAAGCACACCCTGGCTCTCAGCATCCGGGAATAACATTCACGTGGGGCACGGTTGTCATCATTTAGAAGTAAGATGGGTCCAAAGTTTAGATTCTTAGCTCTGATAACACTCATGCGAGGCCAGTCCAGGGAAAGGGCTCTCCAACGCATCTGAAGGCTGATGGCCACGCCCCCACCACCACAGGCGCACACGCACTCTTACACATCCTGTGTGCTTGGCTGCACGGACCCCAAGTAGTCTGGGTGCATGACACACAAGACGACTTCCTCTTAT
>NW_023191253.1:0-731 GCF_002007445.2 Ailuropoda melanoleuca | reverse complement strand
GATGTGTCATGTCTTACTATCCAATCTGCAACCCTGTGGCATTTTATGGGAGCATTTAGGAAATTTACATTGAGACTGATTATTGAGAAATATGATTTTAATGATACCATGTTGCCTGTAAATCGTTGTTTCTATAGATTGTGACTTTCTGTTCTATGTCACTCTTGGGGCCTTTTTACTTTTATAGAAGCCCCCTTAATATCTCCTGTAGGGCTGGTTTTGTGATTACAAAATTGGTCAATGACTGGCGATTCTGGAAGGTCTTTATTTCTCCATCCATTCTGATTGACAGCCTTGCTGGATAAAGGATCCTTAGGTGCATGTTTTTCTCTGAAAGAGCTTGAAAAATGCCCACCTCCAAGCCTTTCTCTCATTCCAGGTCTGTGTAGACAAGTCTGACGTAATTCTGATACCTTTGCCTTGGTATGTGAGAAATTTCTTTGCCCTGGCCGCTTTCAATACTGTATCCTTGGATCTAATATTTGAGAATTGCACTATGACGTGACATGGCATAGGTTTGTTGTGGTTGAACTTGGGAAGGGTCCTCTCTGCCTCTTGGACACGGNTGCACTATGACGTGACATGGCATAGGTTTGTTGTGGTTGAACTTGGGAAGGGTCCTCTCTGCCTCTTGGACATGAATGCGTCTTTCCTTTGCTTGATTAGGTAAGTTTTCAGCTACAATTTGTTCAAATATCTCTTCTAGACCTCTGTTTTTCTCCACCCCCTCG
>NW_023191252.1:0-866 GCF_002007445.2 Ailuropoda melanoleuca | reverse complement strand
ACAGCCACAGCACCTTATCAGCACTACTGATGCACTAAAGACACACTTCCTAAGCATCCTGTTTTCTGCCCCGGGCCCAAAAAACGTGCGCGAGGAACATCTGCCACATGCCTTCTAAAGGAAGTGTGAGGCGAAAGGGATNTCTAAAGGAAGTGTGAGGCGAAAGGGACGTGACATCCCAGGGCCTACATAGTTGATTCCTGTTTCTGTCTTGTACTAGTTGGGTGACTTTGGGAAAGATATTTAAGTTCTATGTTCCCTGTAATATTTGTATAAGCTCCAACTCACAGTGTTACATGGCATCAAATGAGATCTTATGTACACTTAAGTGCCGCGCAATAGTTGGTCAAGCCCTGAACTGCAGAATCCAGACAGTCATCTGAGACATAGATGCTGATACATCTAGTAAAGGAGAAAATGATAAACAGCCCACACAGCCTCTAAAGCTGAGGAAGTTACCCATCAAATCTTCCAGTTATGGTACTTTATTTTAGGGGGATTCTTTTTTTGTATATTATAATTGCCACAGATTATTTTGATTTGAGAATGTAGACAGCAGTATTTTTTTTTTTAAAGATTTTATTTATTCAACAGAGATAGAGACAGCCAGCGAGAGAGGGAANGAGACAGCCAGCGAGAGAGGGAACAGAAGCAGGGGGAGTGGGAGAGGAAGAAGCAGGCTCATAGTGGAGGAGCCTGATGTGGGGCTCGATCCCGCAACGCCAGGATCACGCCCTGAGCCGAAGGCAGACACTTAACCGCTGTGCCACGCAGGCGCCCCAACAGCAGTATTTCTTAAACTTCTTTTTTACTGTGTTACAGCAAGAAATGCATTTTTATTTTAGTTCATTATACACATGCTGCAC
>NW_023191251.1:0-832 GCF_002007445.2 Ailuropoda melanoleuca | reverse complement strand
GAATATTATTCAGCCTTAAAAAGGAAGGAAATTCTGTCACCTGCTACAATAAGAGTGAACTGTGAGAACATCATGCTAAGTGAAATAAGTCAGTCACAGAACAACAAATAGTGTATGATTCTATTGTTATGCAAATTCATGGGATCTGGAAGTAGAATAGTGATTGCCAGAGCTGGGGGGTAGGGTGGGGGGAGAAGATGGCAAGGTGCTGTTTAATGGGTAGTTTTGTTTTGTAAGATAAAATTGTTCTGGAGATTGGTTGCCCAACAATGTGAGTATACTTAACACTACTGTACTTAAAAATGATCAAAATGGTAAGTTTATATTATGTGTATTTTACCACAATTTTAAAAATTTTTTAAACTAATTACCTTTTTTAAGAAAAAGCCCAAAACACCACATTTATTGTCTCTCAGTTTCCGTGGGTCTGGAGTCCAGGCACAGCTCAGCTGTCTTCCTCTCGGGCTCTCACAGGGTGGCACTCGAGAGGTCACAACTGCATTTTCATCTGGAGTCCTGACTAGGGAAGAAGCCCCTGGCAAGTTTATTCAGGTTGTTGGCAGCATTCATTTCCTTGCGGCTACATGACCGAGAGCCCNAGAGCCCTGTTTTCTTGCAATCCGTCAGCTAAGGCTGCTCGCAGCTCCTGGAGCCTGCTCGAAGTTCCTTGCTGCGGGGCCCTCAGTCTCAGTCTGTCCTGGCTGCTAGAATGAACTACCCTAGTCTGGGTGACTTAACCAAGAAACACTTATTTCTCAAGTTCTGCAGGCGAGGAAGTCCAAGATCAAGGCACCAGCAGACTTGGTGTCTGGTAAGAGCCCACTTTCTGGTC
>NW_023191250.1:0-1095 GCF_002007445.2 Ailuropoda melanoleuca | reverse complement strand
TCTCCCCAGCTGCCCATGGCCATGTGTGTGGACCACATTTTTTTCATGTGGCCGGCCAGCACCCTTCCTACAGTGCTTTGCTCACAAGGCAGCATTTCTCCTTCATTTATGAGCTGGCCCGACTTAGCATTTTCCCATCTCTAACTGGGTGGCCTTGGACAAGTTTCTTCATCTCTCTGTTCCACAGTGTTCTCCTCTGTTTACCGAGCTGAGGCTGATACCCACTTCACTGAATTATGAGTTAATGTCTATAGGAAGCTCGCAGAGAATTTGCTTGCACATAACAAGCTCTCGGTTAGTGTTATGGTGTCATGATGATTGTCATCTTTGTCCTACAGGAGTGGGTCAGCGGAAGTTGACACCTGCCTTATCAATGTTGGGCGGTTCTCAGTTTTGCAATGGGCTGGAGGAACAATTCATTGTTAGGAGGTTTTTGGATTCCAGGGAGGTGGTCCAGAGACCAAATTGTGTGTTTGGAGAGAGAGGTGTTCATGGGGCTTATTGGTGGAGAACAGAGCTGGGCACTGGGTCTGAGCATAGCTCTTCCCGCTGGGGCTCTGCTTTTGATTTTATACAACGCCAGGGGACACCTTTCACATCGGAGTCCTCGTGGACTTAGTCATCAGGACCGTTGTCAGCAGATGGCACTAAATTGTCTTGAGAATGTGAAGGGCCTTCTTCAAAGGGAGCTGCTTTCCGTTTGCTCACGTCCACGCTTCTGTGAGAAATGGACCCTCATGAACACTTCTTATATTCATTCAGTCAGTCAACAAATGTTTGTTGACACCTACTATGTCCTGGGCACAGCTCCAGGCACTTGAGATGCATCAGAACAAAAGAGACCCAAAAAAATCTATTTTTGTGATGGGGAAGATAGAGAAAACCAAGATAAGTAACAGAATGAATAAGTCCCTCAGCTGGTAGGGTGCTAAATGCTGTCCATAGATGAAGAACAGACTAGAGTGGTCAGGAGGGTCTGAAGACTGACGTGGGGACCAGTCGCGCCATTCCATTGTGATGGTCGGGCCGGGTCTCGCCGAAAAGGCGCGGTTGAACAGTTGGTTCATTCATCTGTCAAATATTTGTAGAACTCAG
>NW_023191249.1:288-1129 GCF_002007445.2 Ailuropoda melanoleuca | reverse complement strand
GATTTAAATACTCTTTTGAAAATACATTTTATTACTACTAACTATATTTTAGATAAAGGACGGCTAATTATATTATTTAGTCTAAAACAAGGAAAGATTTTTTTCTATATTTCCCAGTTCTTATAACTTATNTTCTTATAACTTACATATAAAATCAACTTTCCTTCTTTTAAAATTGTCTGAGAAAATTCCCTTAATTTTCTGGGAATGAATCCTGAAGAAACGCACATTTGTTTGAACTACTGAAGCATAATTTGTGTAGAGCATACAACATGTTCCTACCTGGTCAAATATTATAAATGGGTCTTAGTAAACCAACGTAATTGCTCTTAAGATTAAAACACAAAGAATACTTGAAAACAATGCAGTAAAAGAGAGAATACCAATTAATGACTAAAATCTTGAAAAATATTCAGGAAACCCATTCATTTGTCACATCTATATTTCATAAGCTAAACACAATTTAAAAATATATGCTGTCATTGGTGTTTGTGATAGCAATTGATAAAGGATAAAGGATAAGATATTTTTTAATTATGCACTAGTCATGGCTTTGGCAGAAAATTTTAAATTTTAGATACAATCTAAAGATCAAATGCCAGCAAAAGTGGATGATAGTGAGGGTAACTCAAAGACACTCTTCCTGGTGAGTTAGAACTCAATGATATTTGCGGCAATAATGAATAAATGAAAGATTCAACAATTCACATCTTGTATCTAATGTATACCTTAAAACATCATTTAATCATGCAAAATGAGTATAGGATACCGAGAAAGCACTTCCCAGAGCTATTTTACCCACTAATGAGGAAATATCTGATTCTAGTGGGTTTGCAAAAAC
>NW_023191249.1:0-235 GCF_002007445.2 Ailuropoda melanoleuca | reverse complement strand
GGACCCCAGATGTCTATTTAAAATACAAAATGCTTTTGTTACAATATCATTTAGCAACCATCATCTGTAGAGACACAAATTTAATATTCATGATAATGATATTCCTCAAAAAGATTTTAGATGGCACATACTTGACAGCTATGGCATTTTTGAATGGTCTGAAACATAAGACATCAATTCTATTTTATTTATTTATTTATTTATTTATTTATTTATTTATTTATTTAGATGCATT
>NW_023191248.1:0-4597 GCF_002007445.2 Ailuropoda melanoleuca | reverse complement strand
TTCTTCAGAGGAGGAAACCAGCTCACTGGGGTGGCATGGCTCTCCTGAGGACACAGGGTGGTTAAATCAAAGATAGGATCCCTACTTAAGCTTGTCTGGATCCAAAGACTGAATAGACCAGGGAAATTTCTTTGACATTCAGACCCCACCCCTCCACCCCAGGTTCCATTTGGCCTGATTCAGTCCTCACTGGGTGTGAGAGGCAGAAACACTAATTTAAAAGCCCCTTCTCTGGGGTCTCAGAGCCCCCTCCCACCTCCATCCCTTGCTGTGGTTATTGTCTGTTTACCTGCCTGTGGTCTCGGCAGGACATGGGCTCCCAAGGAGATGACCACATCCACTGGACCCCCAGCCCCCAGCGTAGCCGAGAAAGGCATTCCAGGCACACACCTATTGAAGGAATGGGTGAAGGACCGTGCTTCGCTTTGCACTGGGCATCCCGAGGAGTGAAAACTCAGTATAACTGCCCTTGCCTGCCTTCAAAGAAGCTCAATTGTAATGCAAAGATCTAGAGTAGTAGAAATACTAGAATCAGGGTCAGGAGACAGAGTGGTGCGTCCTGCCCCTGGTACCTTCGTGTCAGTTAACAGGTTGCAAGCTCCACATCCCCATCTCTAAAAGGGGAATGGTGTTTCCTGGTTAGGTTCTTGTGGGCTCCAATATGAGAGCAAATGGGAGCACTTACTACAAGCTGGCGAATGCATGAATGCATTAGTAAAGGAGTGAGTGAGTGAGCGAATGAACGTATCCAGCATCGCTCATGGACCAGGCACTGGGCTGAGAGCAAGGGGTTACAGAGTCGAAGAGCTAAGACCTTGAACCCTAGAGTCAGACCACATAGGTCTGAATCCCAGCACTGGCTCTCANGTCAGACCACATAGGTCTGAATCCCAGCTCTGGCTCTCGCCTGCTGTGTGGCCCTCTCCAGCTCTGTTTCTTCCTCTGTAAAATGAAAATAATGAAAGCACCATCTTCCCAGCCTGCAGTAAGCATCAGCCGTCATTAGAGAACCAGGGCAGTGGGGAGGCAGCCCTGAGCCTCTGTTTTCCTGCCCCCAGGGCTCTGGCCTTGAGAGGCTGTGAATGCCCCCTCTAGGCAGTGACTAATTCTGGAAGGTCTCCAAGCATCACTCAGACCCCGCAGAGAGAATCTGCAAATGAGGCCTCCCGTAAATCACAGCTGACCACTCCAATCAGCCACCTCATGTTGCTTTCAGTTCCAATAAAGCCAGGCCCTGCCGCCCGACCCACAACTCCATCCCCTCCATGATCAGTGACCCTGGAAGGGAGGTGGCTCTGGGGCTAATGTTCTGAGACCCATGTCCCTGCTGTCTCCGTAAGTGAGTTGTGAAGAACTCACGAGTCTCTGTGCCACTGTGAGTCCCCCCTCTGCCTCCCCATCCATTTAGACCGTTTGATTCATCTCTTCAATTTAATAAAAATCTCGTCCTCCCGGGCTCCTTCCAAGGCCAGAGACAGGCAGGAGCCCTCCAAAGTTTAAACCAGGCCAGCCTTTAATTAGTCTGCAACATCAGTATCACTTTTTCCCTGTGATTTGCATTTCAAAGTAAATTCCACATCTTGGGCTGTCAGCTTCCAGGAGCCTGGCAGAAGGTTGTTNCCCCCCTCTGCCTCCCCATCCATTTAGACCGTTTGATTCATCTCTTCAATTTAATAAAAATCTCGTCCTCCCCGGCTCCTTCCAAGGCCGGAGACAGGCAGGAGCCCTCCAAAGTTTAAACCAGGCCAGCCTTTAATTAGTCGGCAACATCAATATCACTTTTTCCCCGTGATTTGCATTTCAAAGTAAATTCCACATCTTGGGCTGTCAGCTTCCAGGAGCCTGGCAGAAGGTTGTTCCGTGCAGCAGAACAAAATCCCGCCACGGAGCACCGGGGATTTCAGAAACTCAGCAACTTTGCCGAGGCCTCTTCCCTCAGCTGCTGATTTCATGCCAAGGCCCCTGGTTGACTCTTACCCCATTCTGTCCATGGGGCTGATCAGCACCCTCTGAGGCCTGGGTGGACTACAGGCCGTACATACCACGTCAAGTTGTAAATGGAGGGCCGACTCCCCCAGCAGAGGTGTGTGTCTAGACAGAAAAATAATGGCACACAAAAATCTCCACTTCTGGCTTCTCCTGGAAAATGCAGGATCTGAGCACACCCAGCCCACCTCTGTTCCTGTGGCAGCACCTGGGCCTTTAGGTGGGCAAGGACTCTCCGGTGTGTCATAGTCCCTACCAGTCCCTACTGTCCCGTGCCTGGCCGTCCCATCTGCCACGTGTCTGGCCCCTGTGAAAGCTTGAGCTTCTTCTAGGGGCTGGATTGAAGGAGGCAGGACTGCNGATTGAAGGAGGCAGGGCTGGTTACAAGAGGTGTTGGAGGGAGAGGCAGGAAATGATCAATGGCCCCTAGACTGTTCAGAAGTGAGACCGAAGGGGTTGCCTCTTGAGAAGAGGAGGGGGATGGAGGTGGGGCTAGGAAAGCCTCGTGGGGTGTGAAGAAAAAGCCTGGCAGAGGGATGGGACACACTCAAGCTGTCCCCCTACCCTGTGCCATCCCAGCCTCTCTCTCCTTCCAGCTCAGACCTCGGGAAAATCTCCACGAGTCANGAGAATCTCCACGAGTTGGGGTAGGGTAGAATGCGCACCTGGATGAGTGACGGGATAAATGGGTCCCTGCCAGGATCTGTCATGAACCTGACGGCTCACTCACCAGAGACAAGTTTCTCTGGGCTTTGGTTTCCACTTCTAGAAGATGAAGTCATTGCATTGTGTTACTGACCCCTGAACTTCCCCCCTAGCTCCTTCTCACTAGTCCCAAGGAGGAAGCTGAGTGACCAGAGGGTCTCTGAGCCCTGGAGAGGGACAGAGAGACCCTCCCCAGTGGATGTAAACACTTCTCCCTCCCATAATCTCCACCACCTGCCTCCATTTCCGAATCTTAGATAAAGGGCTTTGCCTATCATTCGGCTTCAAGTCAATCCCCTGGCCCATGGTTCCAGGAGAACGGCACCCCAAGCCCCTCCCAGAGAGAAATTCTGGCATTAACACTGATCCCCTCCTGAGAGCTTGAACCTCTGTCTGCCCTCCACCCTGCCCGTCTACCAACATTCTTCACTTATCATTCGACATACTTGTATTACATCTAAGAACCTTTTATGTGCCAAGCCCAGGGACTTTGGTGTCTAAGGAGAGTGTAGAGAGGATTCTGTTGCTGACCACCCCCACACTCTTGCTCTCTGCCACCCCCACCCACCCAGTGCTCCGGACAGGCAGAGGAGAGGATGGAGGTAATGATCACGTATCGAGTACTTTGCGTNTTGTGCGTGCTGGGTGCTTGACCCGTTCATTCTTCCGTCGACTTTCCACAATAGATTGACATAGATGCGATTACCATCCCCATTTTGCAGATGAGAAAAGTAAGGCTCAGAGAGGTGATACCTCTTAACTGGACGTCACGTCGCTACCAAACAGAAATGAGTCCGTCCCGTAAGGTCCTCGTTCTTGGGTACTTAACGGTGCTGGCTCCTATCGTGGTGAAATCAATCAATCAGTCAATCAGTCAGAACAGAATAGTAAGAATCACTGTTTCTCTCTGGTTTTACTGCACTTAGGACTTAAGAATATTTATCAGATTGACTGTTTTTTAAAAAAATAATCTCTACGCCCAACATAGGGATTGACCTCATCACCCCAAGATCCAGAGCTGCATGTCTACTGACTGAGCCGGCCAGGTGCCCCTTGCACCGACTGTTTAGAAATCACATCCAGCCCCTTAAATGTAAAGATGGGAACTTATTCATCTACGAAGCCCTAGAATCCAGTAAAATGTCCAGGACATAGTAGGTGCTTAAAACAAGTTGGATGAGGGCCGTCTGACAGTCTCGGTTGGGGGAGCACATGACTCTTGATCTTGGGGTTGTGGGTTTGAGCCCCACATTGGCTGTAGAGATTACTTAAAAAAAAATAAAATCTTGAAAAACACACAAACGAGTAGGATGAATTGAGTTGGATTGAATCCAACTGAACAGAATCAATGGAATCAAATGGGATTGAATGGAATGAAATTGAATTGAATTGAATTGAATCGAACTCTTGCCAAGTAGGGGGAGACTGAGATTATGGAGCAGAGAGGCCTCAGAACATGCTATAACCTCTTGCATATTGGATTTACAATCAGCCAGGATTCTTTTGAGTTGCAAGGGATAGAGAGCCAACCCAAAATAACTTCAGCAAAAATTGGAATATGCTGGCTCATGAAATTGGAAATTCCAGACTGACCTTTGGGACTCAGATGTAGTTGGATCCAGGGAACTCTGAGTCTTTGTCTCTCTTCTATGTTTGGCTCTCATGATGTGATAAGAGACAACCATAGGCAATGCTGAATTCACACTATCCCATTAAGCTGTCTCAGTGGGAAACCCTGTCTTTCTCAAGAGCTCCATTAGAAAAAATCATAGGAAGGGCTCTGGTTGGCCAGCCTGGCTCATGAGCTCCCCATCAAACAATCACTGAGGACAGATGAAGGAGATATTCTGGTTAAGTACATATGGCTACTTATCCATAGTTGTGGCTGGTCAGAGTGGGGGTCAGC
>NW_023191247.1:508-813 GCF_002007445.2 Ailuropoda melanoleuca | reverse complement strand
AAAGAGGCAGTTGAACAGTTATCTTAAAGAAGTCAGCAAACCATAAGCAATGGGCCAAGACCTGGGCCACCGTTTGTTTTTGTAAATATGGTTTTATTACAACACAGCCACACTCGTTCGTTTACATCTTGTCGATGGTTGCCTTCCGGTAAAACAGCAGGGGTGAAGAACAAAGCCTAAAATATTGACCATCTGGGGCACCTGGGTGGCACAGCGGTTGGGCATCTGCCTTCGGCTCAGGGCGTGACCCCAGCGTTGTGGGATCGAGTCCCACATCAGGCTCCTCCACCAGGAGCCTGCTTCTT
>NW_023191247.1:0-425 GCF_002007445.2 Ailuropoda melanoleuca | reverse complement strand
ATAACATAAAATAAAATAAATAAAATATTGACCATCTGCCCCTTTACAGAAAAACTTTGCCAGTCCCTAAAAGGAACAGACTATAGTGTGAAAACCAGGTGGCAACACCAAGCAAGCAGGATGGGAGGGAGAGCCGAAACCAGGCCAAGCTGAAGACCAAGGCGGTAGGCAAGGGCTGGGGAAAAAGGAACCATCAGGCAGCCCCAGCCCACGACCAAGAGCCGAACCATCGTAGCACAATTCAAGGCAAGCACTGGACCCTGAAAAGCCAGTGCAGAGAGCAGGCCTGAAGTGAGGGAGAACGCCGGGGGAGGGGGGGGGTTCCATCTGCCCACCAGGTGCAGAACCCCTGCCAGAAGCTCATACTGGAGGAACAGGAGATAAGTCACTATGAACAACGCAGCAAGAATGAGGCAGAGACCTCA
>NW_023191246.1:0-796 GCF_002007445.2 Ailuropoda melanoleuca | reverse complement strand
GAGTTTTCAGGGGCTTATGACAGTTTACCTAATTGGGGTGGGTATCACGTGATACAAGCTTCCTCCACATGCTTCTGTTAATTTGCCTAAATAACAGGAAAGACTCAGAAACAAACACATGACCCATGAAGAAGGTGGGGACTGTAGGGACCTCACGGAACACAGCTCAGCCTTCTGACAGCCTCGTGCAATAAACAGCTGTTCGGTGGACAGAAACTGGCTTTCTCCCAAATGTCTGGACAGCCCCTNCAGCCCCAGGACAGGGTAAACATTGTTGTTCTGCTTACTGAAACTTGTCTTTACAAACTGTGCCAATCTCAGCTCAAACCTTGCTCATCCTAGCACAGATGCCGCCTTCGTTCACTCGTGCACCAAATTTTTGTCAGTAGCAGGTAGAGGGAGGGAGTGCCAGGCGCTGGGGCAGAGGGAATCCCAACGCAAACCTGGCTCCTGGCCCCAGAGAGCTTCGTCTGGTGGGGAAGACAGGGATTGTATAACAAATTATACAGTTAATTACGGAACTGCAACTGTAACACTATTCAAAGGGGAAACAGAGAGAGCTTGTAAGTGGCAGGGTTGGGGATGGGCTGACTTAGTCTAGGGCTGGACGGGGAAGATGTTCCTGGGAGGCGGTGTGTGAGCTGAGACGAGGAGGATGAAAAGGAGGTAACAAGGTAAAGATTGGTTAGCATTTTAAGCCAGAAAGAAAAAATTAATGCAAGATGTTCAACATGCAAATAACGGTAATTTCAAAAATGGAGAGAAGAAGAGGAAAAGTTAGAGGAGGAGGAGGAAG
>NW_023191245.1:0-967 GCF_002007445.2 Ailuropoda melanoleuca | reverse complement strand
AACTGTCTGCTGCAAGGCAAAAGGTCAGTAATGAGATTTTCTTCAGTACAATTTCATCATACATGCTTATAAGAGTCCCTAAAGCTGGTTGTGTACGACATGAGGTATGCAGTTTGCCATTTCCTTCAAGTCTGAGCTACCAAGGGCTGAGCACACTTAGTACGTATTTTTGTTCCTTTCACAGTATGATGAATTTTCTCACCTTTATCTCCAGACCCAAGGACAGGGAACAAAGGCAACACAGATTTACACATTTGAAATGTCACCAGAACCCTGAACACCCAGGTTCTCACAGGAGCTGAACGTTAAGGACCACGGTGAAAGGAAGGGGAGGCAGATAGCAAGTAACCAAAAGAAAATGTCACGTGTCCACGAGTGGCCACCTTCTCTACCTGTAGGAAGCAAGCCATGCCTGACAGGAGGGAGCCACAGCTGGACCTGGTCCCTCCGTGTGGGCTGCCCTTGAGAGTAGCAGAGGATGTGCTGAGCTGGGTGGGGGTGCAGTGGGGAGTTGGGCAGCTGGTCACAGAGGTCACCTGCCAAGTACCCGTAGGACCAGCTCCCAGTCCTCTGCTAAGGATAAATAATAATGTTTATTTACATATTTACTGAGACATGTAAGGTGCTCAGTGCTTTGAGTGACTATATTCTCTCCCATTTTATTTTCAAAAAAGACACTTTATAGAGGTATGATTCACATACAAAAGGCTGTACATAATTAATGTATGCAACTTGACCCTGACATAACCCGAATATCTAGGTAACGTATACTCTGATTTAGAATATGGTTTATAAATTATACAATGGTTTTAGGAGCTAGGGAATCCAGGGACCAACCTCATTCTATCTTATTCTCCCTTCTATCTGCTAAGTTGTTAACACATTCTGCAAACTGGTATCTGAAGCGTGGCCACGTGGGGCAACAGTGAGTAAACATGAGCGCAAACCCCACCCCAAAGCCAATTCT
>NW_023191244.1:0-608 GCF_002007445.2 Ailuropoda melanoleuca | reverse complement strand
TGAGGGGTGAAAAGACACCTATAATTTCTTTAAAACATTGTCTTTACTGGAACAATGCCTTTCTAAAAAAATAAATCTATATTGCTTTCTACCCAAAAAAAATAGTTCAGCAATTTTTTCCAATGATTTTATTGTGATGGTTGTACATATATTTTTACTTATTTGTAATAATCACAAATGTATTACTTAACATGTTACTGAAGGAAATAACATCTACAATAAGCAAGCCATGAAAAAAATAGCTTCCATTTGAGTAGATATACTATAATTGCATAATGCAATTTTAAATAGATTTTTCTCCCTGAGTACAGTGTTGCACATTATATTGCTGTGAAAGATTAGTCTATACTTCTATGGTCTTGTGGAATCTCCTTTGGCTGAGTGGTGATAGAGAATTTTAGGTTTCCTCAGGCTTACTTGCTTCTAGATGTGGACTTAAGATTCTCTGGGGGAATTTCAGATGAGCCTGGGAATGAAGTAAAGACTAGCTAGTATAAATTATGGTCTATCTTTGCATTTGAATTTTTTTTTTTTAAGAGAGAGTGCAGGCACGCATGTGAGCAGAGGGTGGTGAGGGGCAGAGGGAGAGGGAGAGAGAGAATCTTAAG
>NW_023191243.1:0-2279 GCF_002007445.2 Ailuropoda melanoleuca | reverse complement strand
GCAAGACTGATTAGGATCTTAAGAACTGGTGAAGGAGTGGACAGGAGGAAAACCAAGGAAAATGAAAGTATTTCAGGAAGGAGTGAAGAGCTGTGTCCAGGGCTCCTGATAATGAAAGTAGGGAGAGCACTGAGGGTTGACCCCTAGGTCGTCACACTGAGGGATCATTTGTGATCTTCACTAAAACAGTAGGAATGTGGGAATACTGACTCTCTTTAGGAAATGCTACCACTATAGAGAAGTTTAACAAGTATTGTAATATTTTGAACTTTGACACATGATAGATATTTATATCAATTTTCAAGTTGCTAAAGGAGCTATGCACGTTCTAGTGAAGTGCTGCCTGGCTGTAGCTGTTCAAAAGTCTATCTAGACATTTAGGAGAAATTCACCTGGCCATGACTGAGACATCAAATGGGAAGAAAAGAATGATAAGTTCATATTTATTTGGCTTTTATTTTCAAAGAAGAGGGGGAATTTAATTTCTAGATTCTAATTTCTTTCTGGGAATTCCTATGAGAGAGAAAATTTCAAGTAACATAAGTCAACTAATAGGCATATTTTTAAAATCAAACTTTTAGTCAATTCACATCCAGTAGTGTCAGGTNAAAATCAAACTTTTAGTCAATTCACATCCAGTAGTGTCAGGTACTCTGATATTATTTGTAGCTTACAAATAATAAAACTGAGGCATAGATTGATAAGGTATTTGCCTCAAGTAGCATAGCTAGAAGGCATAGCCAACTTGTTCCAAGGTTCATGCTCTAAAGCATGGTACTCCAATTTAACAGAGGTCAAATATGAATAGTCGACTGGGCACAAAAATACAAAAGATATGAAATTCTAAAGTGAGATTCCTGGCAGACCAAGATGCAGATTTTCAAAGGATATAACGGAGAATTGGTTTCACTATCCTAAAATGACCTAACTCTATAAAAGGATCAAAAGAGTTTCAAAAAAAAGAAGAGTTTTCTAGGATGGTTTTCTTTTTTGTTTTTTTTAAAGATTTTATTTGTATGTATGTTTATTTGTTTATTTATTTAGAGCATGAGCAGGGGGAGGGACAAAGGGAGAAGGAGAAAGGGAATCTCAAGCAGACTCCATGCTGAGCATGGAACCTGATGTGGGGCTCCATCTCACGACCCTAAGATCACGACCTGAGCCAAAATCAAGAGTCAGATGCTTAACAAACTGAGCCACCCAGGCACCCCAAATTTCTTTTTTTTTTAATTTTAAATTTTCATTTAAAAATTTAATAAAAATGGTATATATTTAAGATATACAAAATGATTTGATATACAAATACATAGAGAAATGATTACTACAATCAATGTAGTTAACATATCATCTCATATAGTTACCATTTTTTCTTTGTGCTGAGAGCATCTGAAAACCTACTCTTCTAACATATTTCCAATATTAAATATAAAATTATTAACCATAATCATCCTGCTATACATTAGCTCTCTAGACTTATTCATCCTTTATAACTGCAACTTCATACCCTTTGATCAGCATCTCCCCTTTCCCTAACCTTGCCAACCCTAGTAACCACCATTCTATTCTGTTTCTATGTATTCAACTTTTTTTTAGATACACATATTAAGTGAAATCATGCAGGGTTTTTTTTTTCTTCTTTCCATGTCTGACTTATTTCATTTAACATAATGTCTTCCAGGTTCATCCCTGTTGCAAATGGTAGGATCTTAGTTTAAGGCTGAATAATATTCCATTGAACATACATACCACAATTTCTTTATTCATTTATACATTGATGGACACTTTGGTTGTTTATATATCTTACCTATTGTAAATAATGCCACGATGAATATGGGAGTGCAAATAATCTCTTGGAGGTACTGTTTTCATCTTCTTTGGGTATATACCCAAAAGAGGGATTGCTGGATCATATGGTAGTTCTATTTTAAGTTTTTTGAGGCATCTTCATACTGTTTTTCCACAATGGCTGTACCAACTTACATTCCTATCAGCAGTGTACAAGCATTCCCTTTTCTTCACATCCTTGCCAACACTGGTTATCTCTCTGATAATTGCCATTGAATATAAGATCTAAACTATAAAACTCCTAGAAAAAACACAGGGCACTGACATTGTCCTTGGCAATGATTTTTTTGACCATGATACCAAAAGCTCAGGCAAGAAAAGTAAAAATAAACAAGTGGGACTACCTCAAACTAAAAAGCTTCTAAACAGCAAGGGAAACAGTCAGCAAAATGAAAAGGCAATCTGTGGATTGGGAGAAAATATTTGCAAAAAAA
>NW_023191242.1:0-1501 GCF_002007445.2 Ailuropoda melanoleuca | reverse complement strand
TAGTATTTTTGCCCTTAATAATAGAATCACATCTTTTGACTGTGGTTTTTTTGACATACTCACAGAAAATATTTAATCTCTGCATCCTCCTTCCTGTAACCCTATCAAATAATTTTTGTCTGGGAAAGAACAGATTTCATCTTTTATAGGGTAAAAAATTGTCGAAACAAAGTATAGGCAAAACCTCTGCAAAGTGTAGTACAGAAATTTTAAAAAGTACGGATAGAGTTAATTGTTGCCTCTGTTATCCCCTCCTACAGGGGGAGGGGGTGGTTTTATTCTTGCCTCTGTTGTGATTGGGAGGATGCTGTCCTTGAGAGGAAGGAGGCACTAGTAGGTGTGACTGTGTGGACAGCTCTCCCCATTACCATTGTTGGTGGTTGCTGTCTGCATGGTGGAATTTCAAAGACTCCAGGAGCTTTGCTTCCAGTAGAGTTACCATTTTCTTAACCATTCTCTGGGGTCTCGAGCTTCCTCTGTAGTATTTCTTTTCTTTGAGTTAAGTGCTGTTTCCATTAAAGTCTTTAAAACTCTAAGCATCATTAGATACTTATGTCTTAATGTGAATTCTTTATCAGATACTTTGTAGTCGTGTCTGCTTGTGTGCAGAATGGGTGAGGGGGGAGTGGACAGTCACTGAAATGGAAGGACACCCAAGAGAAATGTCCATTTTCANTCTTAATGTGAATTCTTTATCAGATACTTTGTAGTCGTGTCTGCTTGTGTGCAGAATGGGTGAGGGGGGAGTAGACAGTCACTGAAATGGAAGGGACACCCAAGAGAAATGTCCATTTTCATTGTTTTGGGGTTTTGAAATCAATGGCCTGCCCTAGCACTAGATATAAGTGGTGTGAGGACGATTTTTGTGTATACATTATATACTGGTATCTTCACCAGTACCAGCCTTTGAGCTTTGCTCTTTCTGCCTGTTAATGTCTATAAATGCTCTCCTTACAAGTCTTCACATGAGTATGTATAAAACCTTTATAAATAGCACCCACTGCCGCTTACCACAGAGCCACTGAGAAAAACATTTTTGTCTGGCTGTTCTCACAAATGTCTGAAACTTTGCACTTTTTGTTTTATTTTAACTTGATTTAGCTAATATATTCTTAACCACAGCATTGTGATTTAGCAATTGAGATGTTTTCTTCCATCTTGAACTCTTCAGAATCTCATCAAATTTCATCATAAATACAAAAATTGAAAGCAAGTCTTCTTTGTTACAAACCTAGATTAAATTTGGTAAATTTAAATGTATAAAAAAGAGGTTACACTTAATGCATACATTCAACCAGATGTTGTGATAGTGAATTCTTTTATTCAATAAATATTGGTTGCTTTATGGATAGCAAATCCATGACCTTTACAGAAATTCTGGCTTATATTATGCTGCCGTGGACATAATCACGGATGAGGGCCTTGAGTTGAGGTGTCCGTTTGAAATTTTTTATCTGATGTTGTTTGGATAAGACACCTGCCCTCACTCTATACCTCAGAG
>NW_023191241.1:289-574 GCF_002007445.2 Ailuropoda melanoleuca | reverse complement strand
GCTTTGAGTCCTCGAAAATCCTGAACTTTTTCATTCTTGCTCCCTTAGTCATGAGAGATCATGTTCGTTGACATTTCCCTGAATTCTGTGGTGTCTCAGAGACCACTAGTTGGCACGCTCGTCAGGCTTCTGCAACCACTTTCCTCATGGATCCCTAGTCACGAAGGCTGATGGTAGTGCTACGACTGGCTCTGCACGGTGTTGTTTCTGACGGACTTGCCTTTGTCCTTTTCGTTCCATTGACACAGCAGGTTTGATAGGATACTTCCCAGGCCCATACAAGCA
>NW_023191241.1:0-226 GCF_002007445.2 Ailuropoda melanoleuca | reverse complement strand
TCCTGGACACTCTGCTTGATTGCCAAGAAGAAGGGCGCTGAGTCCTCGAAAATGCTGGACTTTTTCACTCACGCTCCCTTACTCATGAGAGATCATGTTCGTTGATATTTCCCTGAATTGTGTGGTGTCAGAGACCACTAGTGGGCACGCTCGTCAGGCTTCCGTGACCACTTTCCCTCATGGATCCCTATTCACGAAGGCTGATGATAGTGCTAAGACTGGCTCT
>NW_023191240.1:0-614 GCF_002007445.2 Ailuropoda melanoleuca | reverse complement strand
TCCCAGAGTTCTGGGATCAAGTCCTGCGTCAGGCTCCCTGCTCCACAGAGAGCCTTCTTCTCCTTTGGCCCTTCCTCCACTTGTTTTTTTTCCTCTCTCTCTCAAATAAATAAATAAAATCTTTTAAAAAAAGAATAAGAATATATATGTGTGTATATATATGTGTGTAACGTGTGTGTATATACATACATATGCNTATACATACATATGCATATGTGTACACAGTTATACATATTTGTGCACACATATCATCTAGTACAATATCAGACTATACAGTAAGATTCCCTTGGAAGATTAATATTGTGACATGTCCAGAAGCTCATAAAATCATTACAACCAGTTTCACACACTTTATTACTATATTAAATTGGAGATATAAATAAAATAAGATTTTAAGATTTGTAGTAGGCAGAATTCTAAGATGACCTGATATGACCCACACTTTTGTATAAACCCTTCCCCATGAGTGTGGGTAGACCTGTGACTTGGTCCTGGCCAACAGAGTATGGAAAGGTACTAGGGTAGTTACTCTCTTGATTATCTTCTATGGCAAAGATGATGGGATAGTTACTCACAGATTGTGTTATATAAGACTCCATTTTGGCAGACTTGAG
>NW_023191239.1:316-1588 GCF_002007445.2 Ailuropoda melanoleuca | reverse complement strand
CTTCCAAAGTGAAGCCCCTCCGAAGGGCCGGGGGGAGCCCAACGGTGGCCATCCTCCCCCAGCATCTTTGCACTGTTGGCCTCGTCACGTGGAGCCTTCCTGGTGACCAGCTGACCACCCTTAGTGACCAGTGAGTGGTCTGCTCAGCTCCCAGGTTGACTCAGAACCCAGGACATTCCTAAACAGCTATCACATGTCAGCTCTGCCAAGAATTATCTTCCCTTCAACTGACCAACCCTGGCTGAGCAGTTCCTGTCAATTAACTGGGAAAATGGCCATCTAGGCTGGTGCTCTGATAATTTAATGAACGGAGTCTGGGACCCTCAATGTCTGACTATTGATCTGAGCAGCCATCCGAGCNAGCAGCCTGGACTACGATCTGGCTGACAGTGGACAGGGGCTGCACTGGCTCTGAGTGGTCACCTTCTCTGCTCCTTCCCTCCCCTCCAAATCCAGGCTGCATGGGCTCCTCATCTGTCCCTTGGCCCTGCAGTGGCAGGGGACAGAGCCCATCTCATCTTATAGCAAGCCCTCCACACCACCCCAGGACTCTAATAATCCTCCAGGCCCTCCTTCCTCTGTCACTACTGAGTATTTTTCCAAGAAAAACAAAAATACTAAATCAAAAAGATATACGCACCCCCTATGTTCATTGCAGAATTATTTACAATAGACAAGATATGGAAGCAACTCGAGTGTCCATCAATAGGTGAATAGATGAAGATGGGTTACACACACACACACACACACAGACACACACTCTGGAATATTACTCAGCCATAAAAAAATAATGAAATCTGCCATTTGCAACAACATGGATGGATCTACAGGGTATTATGCTGATTGAAATAAGTCAATTAGAGAAAGACAAATGCCATGTGATTTCACTCATATGTGGAATATAAAAAAAAAAAAGAAATAAACCAGANAGACTCAAATGCAGAGAAGAAACTGGTGATTGCCAGAAGGGAGGTGGGTTGGGCATGGGTGAAATAGATGAAGGGGATTAAGAGGTACAAACTTCCAAATATAAAATAAATAAGTCATGGAGATGAAAAGTACAGCATAGGGAATATAGTCAATAATATTTTGGGACACCTGGGTGGCTCAGTCAGTTAAGCATCTGCCTTTGGCTCAGGCCATGTTCCCTGTGTCCTGGGACCAAGTCCCGCTTCTGGCTCCTTGCTCAACAGGGAGCCTGCTTCTCCCTCTGCCTGCCACCCTCCCTGCTTCTGCTCTCTCTACCTCTCCTTCTTCGACAAATAAATAAAA
>NW_023191239.1:0-250 GCF_002007445.2 Ailuropoda melanoleuca | reverse complement strand
GTGACTGCACTCGTCATGGTGAACACAGTAACATATAGAATTATCAAATCAATATGTTGTGCACCTAAAACTAATATAACATCACGTGTATATCAATTATACCGGACGTATCTCAATTATACTTCATAATAAAAACAGAAAAAATATACGATGATGAATTATGGTCAGCTCAAAAACAGTTGCTAAAAGCAAGATTTCAAATTAATCATTTTCTTGATACTGGAGTAGAAAGAATAAGAACTGGAAAAGA
>NW_023191238.1:0-1024 GCF_002007445.2 Ailuropoda melanoleuca | reverse complement strand
TTTTCAGTGGGTTAATAAAAGCAAACAACAAAGAAGAACGTGGCAGAGACGGATGTGGCCAACACACCATAAGACGCGTGCTCTCTGGCTTCTGTCAGAAAGTTTGCCTGCCCAGCTCCAGCCACAGTGTTTCTACAAAATAATGCCACTGATTCTCTGAAACCAACGTGCTGGACATTGAGGGCTGCAGCAGGCACTTCTGAACACACTAAATGGAGCTGTAAGGTCCTGTCCTTAACACAGATTTTTATCAGAGCTTTCTTAAGAAAGGCGATGCAGCTAAGAAGACGCAGAATTTGAGCTACACAACGACAGGTGTTGGCAGAATAGCCAACAGGTGCTCCTCCTGGCAGAGGATCCAGCTCAAAGCGAAGTACAGCAAAGCTCAGCTGGAACACGCCAAGCAGCTAGATGACACACACGAGTGTGAACGCTTTCCAATCCCTGCTCAAGCTGACTTGGGGGTCACGGTCAAACAGGTGAAGAGACCTGGAATGGAAGGCTCTAAAAGGAGCGGAGACCATCCGAGTGAAACCACACCTCTGATGTGCGGACATCTGCCCACCCCCGCCCCCCGCACCTGTACCGAGTCTGGAGCTCCTGCACGTCCCAGCTCTGCAAGCCGACAAGTCCTGGCAGTCATGAGCCCCGCTCTTCCCGGCCTGCAGACCGTCGCCGCATTTCCTCTGCCTGGACCTACATCACGGCCCTGAGCAGCTCATCCTGGACTATTTCTGCAGCTGAGCATTTCCACACACACACTAGACCAGAGGGACCCCAGTGCCACTTGGAGGCTGTCCCTCCCACGAGCAAAGACCCAGCTCTGNACCCAGCTCTGCTCCTGTGAGTCCGCGTGGCTCCCCCTGCTCACACAGTAACACTGTCGGCCAGCCTGTCCCTCGCACCATCAGTGCCACCGCTTCCCGGCTGGCGCATGCCCGCGAGGGAAAATTGCCAGCTCCTTCGGTGCACTCCACCACGTCCACTTTGTGGAGGAGGAAACAGCCTTGAGGAGGCACCTGAG
>NW_023191237.1:0-3853 GCF_002007445.2 Ailuropoda melanoleuca | reverse complement strand
AGCAGGTCAGAGGTGAAGGTTGTGAGTTCTCACATGTCCTCGTGGAACAGGAGCTCTGTGTGACATCTTGTATGCTGCTCTACAACCATGATGATCAGCCTCTCATCAGAGGTTCTGTCAACACACATGGACCTGGAGAATCAGGCTTGAAAAGCTGGATGTTCCTACACCACTGTCATGGGTCACAGTGCAGGGGTTCTGTTTGGAAGCTTTGGTATCATTACCATGGTGACCCCTGTGTTTCTGGGGCTCCTGTGCAGGAGGAGGTGAGCTGGGATCTGGGATCATTAAGAGCTTCCCTTTCAGGGAGGGACACACACACATATTGGGAAGGTCCTGCTCTGCATATTGCACAGACCCCACTCCCTGGATTGTGGAAAAAATCCAGTGGGTTCTGAGGGGACAGGAGGACACAGTCAATACCTGTGGGCTCAGGGAGCCACCCATGGGAGCCCCCATAGACCTGGTGTGAGCTGTAGGAGAGACGCATCCATGGACTTATTTAACCCGAATTCCCTGGGACAGGCTAAGCATTTCATAAGCAACTGTGGGGCATACCTCCCTCTCTCAGGCCCTTAAAGGAGTTCATGGCCTCAAGCTTCAAATTTCCCCTTTGAGTAACTCCCTTCTCCCTGACTTCACTACTGAGGGCTCAGGTGCCAGAGTAGGTTCCAGGCCAGCTCTGGGGCTGGTTTTCTCCTGGGTCTGTATCCTCACACAGATTCTCACATCCTAGTGCCTCCTCCCTGGACACAGTGAGCCTCAGCCAACAGTGTGCACGGGAATCTGTGTGGATAGGGAAGGGCTCTGCTCTGACCCCTGGAACGCAGAGACCATACTTTGGAAGGCTGTCCACCTGCTGGGATGGTCCACAACTTCCAAGGAGGATGAAATCAAAGAACGATCATTTTCCTCATTTCAGGAGAAAAAAGAGCAACTACACAGCCTCTGCCTATTTCCCAGATGAATAACTGAGCAACATCAGTGTAGTCATGACACTAAATTATTCATGTTTCTTTTTTGTTGTTGTTTTAGGTTAAAGTCACAGAAACTTTGACTGAGTACTTGAGGGTAAATACATTATCAACCAGGTGATACTTACAGGTACAGTTTGCGTATATACAACTTATTTGATAATGTTTAAATTGTCATGGTACAAGATTCTGAACAGATGGAGGTTTCTGTACAATATCCTATTGCCTGTGTCACCGTGAGAAGCATTATTGTGTCCAATCAGACAGTAAATAGTCAGCCTCATTCTCAGGCTCCATCCATGAGATGAGCATGAGCCGTGCATTGGCTGAGGCATCTTTGGAGCCAGAGAAGCGGCTGGGGATCCCAGAGCCCTGGTGCTTATCCGAGTCTGAGTAGTAGTTACAGGGGATACCATGGAGGGCTCCTTGGCTTTTGTTGTTGGCAATGTATGCAGGAGCTGCCAATATTGAACCCACTCCTCAGGATGTTGGTGAGTCTGGCTGTTGTTCCAGGAGATGCAGAGAGGGTGGGTGGCTGGGTCAGCACAGGCTGGGACAGGGAACCTGCAAACACACACGCTCACATACGATGGGTGCAGGACCAGGATGAAGTTTCTCGGGCTCTGATCCAGATGGGCTAATTGAGGCTTCAAGTATTCCCTGTGTCCCTGAGGACTGTCCTTACCTGTGCAGTGAGAGAAGAGCATGAATAAGGCAGGAGTCTAGGCCTAGGTAACCCACGATGGGCTGGGCTGCTTCTGACCTCCTTTTCTCCTCTACCCTCTGCCACAAGAAGGTCTGTCTATGCAGCCCTCCATGTCCTATTCCTGTGTTTCATACAGATCCTTGTCTCTCACTCTCTGAAGGATTTCTGTCTCCCTTTTCCTTGCCTAACTTTCTCTCTTGTGTTCAGTGCCTCAGAGTAAGGCGCAAGGACTTTGGGAGAGAGGGGTTAAGTTGGCAGAGGTGTAGGGGACCCCTTTTTCAGCTGGTCCCTGAGTTGAGTTGCATAGGTACCAGACCAGCCTGTACATCCACGGAATCAGCCTGAGATGCGGGAAGATACATCTGGATGTCTACAAATGAACATCTCCAGAGCTGAGTATTGAGGTACGAAGCAGGGAGCCAGGAAACTGTGCAAAGATATCAGAAGATAAATGGAAGGGGGAGGGAGCCCCCACTTTCGGGGGCCAGGAAGCGGTTGCCAGGTGCACTGGGAGCAACAGACTCATGGACCGCACCCTCGAGACAGCAGACTGAGACCGTGAGATGGGACTGGGTGCCACCAGACTTCTCATGGACCTCCGGTGTGCTCACTGGAAACAGACTGAGACCAGGAGCTCCAGGAGCACATGGGGCAGCAGCTGGAGGCTGGCAGCTGGCGGCTGGCAGTGTTAGAATCACAAAGGACAGAGATGCTATGGCCCTGGAAGTGAGGGCTGGAACGCAGGGTGCAGGGCGCACATCCCAGGACGCTGCAGGGTTGAGCAGCACCAACAGTAACAGAGTTAAAGTGGCCAGAACATCAGTGGAGAATGGTCTGCAATCCCTCTGTTCTGAGAGAGAGGCTGAGATTTGGCCACTCCTGCTCTGACTCTCAGAGGAGGCACAGCAAACCCCCAGGGAAAGCCGCCAGAGAACAAAAGCCTGGAAAGACCTGCTCACAGTGTGCCCATCCCCATCCCCCCTCACAGGGGACATGGAGATTCTACCCAAACAGGGTTGCCTGAGTATCAGAGCGGCAGGCCCCTCCCCTGGAAGGCAGGCTGAAAAATTAAGAAGCCCACACCCCGGGCACCTGGGTGGCACAGTCATTAAGCACCTGTCTTCAGCTCAGTGTGTAATCCTGGGTGTTCCAGAAAGGAGTCTCTCAACAGGCTCCTCCGCTGGGAGCCTGCTTCTTCCTCTCCCACTCCCCTGCTTGTGTTCCCTCTCTCGCTGGCTGTCTCTCTGCCACATAAATAAATAAAATCTTTAAAGAAGAAGCCCACATCCCTAAGATCCATATAAAACAAGGGCGCACAGCCTGGGTCCTGGTCAATAATTTGGGCTCTGGACAACCCCGCAACCTCTCCTCATCAGAATGACAAGAAGGAGAAGTCCCCCCAGCAAAGAAAAGACAATGTGTCTCTGGCCTCTGCCACAGAACTAATGGATATGGATCTAACCAATTTATCAGAAATGGAGTTCAGAGTAACAATGGTCAAGAAGATGTGTAGACTTGAAAAAAGTATTAACGAAAATGTTAATTAGAATATAGAAATGAGAGAGAATCTGGCATAAATTAAAAATTCTATGAGCCAGATGCAGTCAAAACTAGAGGCTCTGATGGCCAGGATGAACGAGGTGGAAGAACGTATTAGGGAATGAATATGGATGCCAAAATCCTCAACAAGATCTTGCTAATAGAATACAACAGTACATTAAGGATTATCCATCAATACCAAGTGGGATTCATCCCTGGGATTCAAGTGATTCAAGCCTGGTTCAACATTTGCAAATCAATCAGCGTGATACCTCATATCAACAAGAAAAGACTCAGGAACCATATGATCCTCTCAATTGATGCAGAAAAAGCATTTGACAAAATACAGCATCCTTTCCTGATTTAAACCCTTCAGAGTGTGGGAATAGAGGGTACATTTCTCAATCTCATAAAAGCCATCTATGAAAAGTCTACAGCAAATATTATTCTCAATGGGGAAAAGCTGGAAGCCTTTCCCTTAAGATCAGGAAAACAACAAGAATGCCCATGCTTGCCACTACTATTCAACATAGTATTAGAAGTCCTTGGAAGAGCAATCAGAAAACAAAAAGGGATCAAAGGTATCCAAATCAGCAAAGAAGAAGTCAAAATGTCTCTCTTCGCAGATGACATG
>NW_023191236.1:0-2515 GCF_002007445.2 Ailuropoda melanoleuca | reverse complement strand
GTAATAATTCATCAGATTATTTTAAATATTTTTAGGTAGACAATTATATCAAGCGAACCCAGAAATAGTTACATTTCCTACTTTCTAATCTTTATGCTTTTACTTTCTTTTTACTGACTTACTGCATAGCTAAAACTTCCAGTAAATTCTGTAATATAAATAATAACAAGAGTATACCTGGATCTTTGTGGATTTCTAAATGAATGCTCTTGTGTTTCTTCATCTAGATGATTGTTGTATCCATATAATAAGTGCTGTACATATATTAGCAATACTTACTGACTTTTTGTTAGCTACTTTTACTTCTTTAACTTGATTTTAAGAAATTGGATTCCATTCCTATTGATAATTTCTATATTTGTCACTAGTATTTATACTATATTTATAGTATAGTACAGTATAGTAAATACTACATATGATAGTATTTATACTTAGTATTTATACTATAGTATGTATAATCATTTTTGCCATCTTATCATCCCTCTTTTCTTCTCCATAAAAAAGAGAATACATTTTAAACGGTTTATACAGAAGTGAAGTTTCACCTATTCCAACCACCAACTTGAATAACCAGTCCTTCCATAGTTATTGCCAGCTGAAAAAGCCATCTTAGCTAAAACAGAGAAAGGAGCATTTGTCTCCTACTGAGATCACAGGTGCTTAGGACAATGTAAACTGGGAGTACAAGGAGTCATCTTGGCTAAGATGGGCAGAGAGCCTGCCTGATAATTAATAAGCTACCCAAGAGGAAACTGAAGTTGGGAAATGGTGAGTGACAGTTCCCTGGTCCTAATGCCTGAAAAGTAACCTACACTTTTCAGTTATATGTGCCCCAAATTCCTACCCACATTTACCACTTTTATCTCCCACCACGTTAATTTTCATTTCTTCTACTTACAGTCAAAAGAATCCTAGATATCACTTCTTTTTAGTTTTCCTTTTTTTTCAAGTTTGTATTTAAATTCCAGTTAGTTAACATACAGTGTAATATTAGTTTCAGTGTAGAATTTAGTGATTCATCACTTACACACAACACCCAGTGCTCATCACAAGTGCCCTTCTTAATACCCATCACCTGCTTAACCCATCCCCCCCACCTCCCCTCTGTAACCCTCAGTTTGTTCTCTATAGTTAAGAGCGTTTCCTGGTTTGCCTCTCTCTTTTTTTTCCTTATGTTCATCTGTTTTGTTTCTAAAATTCCACATATGAGTGAAATCATATGGTATTTGTCTTTGTCTGACTTATTTTGCTTAGCATAATATTCTCTAGTTCCATCCACGTTGTTGTAAATGGCAAGATTCCATTCTTTTTTATGGCTGAATAATATGCCATTGTGTGTGTGTGTGTGTGTGTGTGTGTGTGTGTGTGTGTGTGTGTGCATGCGTGTGTATTACTCCTTTATCCGTTCATCAGTTGATGGACACTTGGGCTTTTTCCATAATTTGGCTATTGTAGATACTGCTGCTATAAACCTTGGAGTTCATGTTTCCCTTTGAAATTGTTTTTTGTATCCATTGGATAAATACCTACTAGTGCAATTGCTGGATCATAGGGTAGCTCTATTTTTATCTTCTTGTGGAACCTCCATACTGTTTTCTACAGTGGCTGCTCCAGTTTGCATTCCCACTGACAGTGTAAGAGGGTTCCCCTTTCTCCACATCCTCACCAACACCTATTGTTTCCTGTGTTGTTCAGTTTAGCCACTTTCACAGGTGTGAGGTGATATCTCATTATAGTCTTGATTTGCATTTCCCTGGTGATGAGTGATGTTGAGCATCTTTTCATGTGTCTGTTCACCATCTGAATGTCTTCAGAAAAATGTCTATTCATGTCCTCTGCCTATTTCTTAACTGGAGTATTTGTTTTTGGAGTGTTCAGTTAATAAGTTCTGTATACATTTTGGATACTAACCCTTTATCAGATACGTCATTTACAAATATCTTCTCCCACTCAGTAGGTTGCCTTTTAGTTTTGTTGATTGTTTTCTTCATGGTGGAGAAGCTCTTTATCGTGATGTAGTCCCGATAGTTTATTTTTGCTTTTGTTTCCCTTGCCTCAGGAGACAGATCTAGTAAGAAGTTGCTGCAGCTAAGGTCAAAGAAGTTATTGCCTATGTTCTCCTCTAGGATTTTTATGGTTTCCTGTCTCACATTTAGGTCTTTTGTTCATTTTGAATTCATATTTGTGTATGGTATAAGAAAGTGGTCCAGTTTCATTCTTCTGCATGTTGCTGTCCAGTTTTCCCAATGCCATTTGTTGAAGAGATTGTCTTTTTTTCCATTGGATATTCTTTCCTGCTTTGTCAAAGATTAGTTGACCGTTTGGTTGTGAATTCACTTCTGGGTTTTCTCTTCTGTTCCACTGATCTATGTGTCTGTTTATGTGTCAGTACCATACTACCTTGATCACTACAGTTTTGTAATACAACTTGAAGTCTGGAATTGTGATGCCACCTGCTTTGCATTTCTTTTTCAAGATTGCCTTGGCTATTTGGGATCTTTTGTGGTTCCATACA
>NW_023191235.1:0-2245 GCF_002007445.2 Ailuropoda melanoleuca | reverse complement strand
TTTTCAGTGGGTTAATAAAAGCAAACAACAAAGAAGAACGTGGCAGAGACGGATGTGGCCAACACACCATAAGACGCGTGCTCTCTGGCTTCTGTCAGAAAGTTTGCCTGCCCAGCTCCAGCCACAGTGTTTCTACAAAATAATGCCACTGATTCTCTGAAACCAACGTGCTGGACATTGAGGGCTGCAGCAGGCACTTCTGAACACACTAAATGGAGCTGTAAGGTCCTGTCCTTAACACAGATTTTTATCAGAGCTTTCTTAAGAAAGGCGATGCAGCTAAGAAGACGCAGAATTTGAGCTACACAACGACAGGTGTTGGCAGAATAGCCAACAGGTGCTCCTCCTGGCAGAGGATCCAGCTCAAAGCGAAGTACAGCAAAGCTCAGCTGGAACACGCCAAGCAGCTAGATGACACACACGAGTGTGAACGCTTTCCAATCCCTGCTCAAGCTGACTTGGGGGTCACGGTCAAACAGGTGAAGAGACCTGGAATGGAAGGCTCTAAAAGGAGCGGAGACCATCCGAGTGAAACCACACCTCTGATGTGCGGACATCTGCCCACCCCCGCCCCCCGCACCTGTACCGAGTCTGGAGCTCCTGCACGTCCCAGCTCTGCAAGCCGACAAGTCCTGGCAGTCATGAGCCCCGCTCTTCCCGGCCTGCAGACCGTCGCCGCATTTCCTCTGCCTGGACCTACATCACGGCCCTGAGCAGCTCATCCTGGACTATTTCTGCAGCTGAGCATTTCCACACACACACTAGACCAGAGGGACCCCAGTGCCACTTGGAGGCTGTCCCTCCCACGAGCAAAGACCCAGCTCTGCTCCTGTGAGTCCGCGTGGCTCCCCCTGCTCACACAGTAACACTGTCGGCCAGCCTGTCCCTCGCACCATCGGTGCCACCGCTTCCCGGCTGGCGCATGCCCGTGAGGGAAAATCNGGAAAATTGCCAGCTCCTTCGGTGCACTCCACCACGTCCACTTTGTGGAGGAGGAAACAGCCTTGAGGAGGCACCTGAGTGCACGGTCCAGAATGACACACAGATGAGCCCAGCACAGGCCCGTCCGATTCTGGGGCCGGGACGGTGACCTCTGCCCAAGCCCCCCAGTCTCCACATCCACTGCCATCATGTGAGCCCATCCCCCAGCCAGGCTGGATGCCAGGCACTCCCAAAACACAACCTGCAGCTCCTGTTCTCCCTCTTGCGGTTTCACACAAGCCTCAGGCCCACACCTCACCAACTTTCCACACGGATCCGGCACCCCCCAGGCGGGAGGGCCTCTAGGCCCCAGAAGCGACGCCTCTCCCCCTCACTGGCCAGCATGAGTCCACAGCTCTCCCTGCCTCGCAGGGATTCTCAGACACTCCTGTGCGGCACCGTCTGACTGGTTAGAGTCTGAGAGCGGCCTGTCTCCACAAATTCCTATCCCACCCCAATTAATTCTTGAATTAACATCAGCATAATACTTCCTTTCAAAGAATGGAAAGATCACAAGCGACTTCAGGAAAATCAAAAAGTTCTATTTATAGTCATTGAAAATGATGATTACTGCACTGTAATGAAAACCTGCTATTCTTTGTTTAGGTTTATTTGATAAGAGGCTATTTCTTCAGGAGAAAACATTCGTCAAGATTCCTGTATGACAAAGGCATCACACGTCACCTCAGCGTTGTCACAATGGACTTACCTGAGCCCAACAAAACTCACAGAGGATTTTCTCCACCAAGAACTCAAAACATGGCCTGGCCAATCAGTCGTTGAGTGACGCGGGGATGTCGTTAAACCCTAACACTCCCCAGGAGAACAGGAGAACCACTCAGCTGACCATGACACACGTCACAGCACAAATACGGTCCGGACGGACAAGGGGGTCTTCACAGGTGCCGTCACAAATGACCATTGTCACGGCCATGAGCTCTTCGGACAGTTGCGCACTGATGAAGGAGAAGCCATAATCAGAGGGCCTCCCCCACACCCCCGAAGCCTGACAGCTCAAGCTGGCCTCAGCCGAAGGGCATCCTCCATGCGTGCTGCCCCTGCCGGAGGCTCTGCACCGACCGCGCTTACCACGTCCCAGAAGGAATAACGTTCGCTGAGTCTCTCCGTCAGCTCCCTTTCCCTTCCCTGTGCCCGTCCTCTCCCCTCTTCTGTTGCTCACTTGTCTCAGTCCAAGTGAGCCAACATATTTGCAGATCCCCCAGGTTTACTGGGAAACCTTCTTCATCCTGTGTTTTCATCGCAA
>NW_023191234.1:0-612 GCF_002007445.2 Ailuropoda melanoleuca | reverse complement strand
TCCCAGAGTTCTGGGATCAAGTCCTGCGTCAGGCTCCCTGCTCCACAGAGAGCCTTCTTCTCCTTTGGCCCCTCCTCCACTTGTTTTTTTTCCTCTCTCTCTCAAATAAATAAATAAAATCTCTTAAAAAAAGAATAAGAATATATATGTGTGTATATATATATGTGTGTAACGTGTGTGTATACATACATATNTATACATACATATGCATATGTGTACACAGTTATACATATTTGTGCACACATATCATCTAGTACAATATCAGACTATACAGTAAGATTCCCTTGGAAGATTAATATTGTGACATGTCCAGAAGCTCATAAAATCATTACAACCAGTTTCACACACTTTATTACTATATTAAATTGGAGATATAAATAAAATAAGATTTTAAGATTTGTAGTAGGCAGAATTCTAAGATGACCTGATATGACCCACACTTTTGTATAAACCCTTCCCCATGAGTGTGGGTAGACCTGTGACTTGGTCCTGGCCAATAGAGTATGGAAAGGTACTAGGGTAGTTACTCTCTTGATTATCCTCTATGGCAAAGATGATGGGATAGTTACTCACAGATTGTGTTATATAAGACTCCATTTTGGCAGACTTGAG
>NW_023191233.1:505-729 GCF_002007445.2 Ailuropoda melanoleuca | reverse complement strand
TTATTTCTAAGGGTTTGGATCCTCCCCAGGCCCCTACACCCAATGTGGAATGGGGGTCCCCAGTGAAAACGTTGCTGTTCACTGGAGGTGTTTTTCTGGACGCTCTGCATTATTACCAATGAGGAGTGCGCTGAGTGCTCGAAAATCCTGAACCTTTTCTTTCATGCTCCCTTACTAACGAGAGATGATGATCGTTGATATTTCCCTGCACTTGTGGGGTCTCA
>NW_023191233.1:0-251 GCF_002007445.2 Ailuropoda melanoleuca | reverse complement strand
GTACCAAAGCACCTTGATTCCTGTTCCACCTTCCATAAGGCCGTCGTGACTTCAAGGGCTTTCCCCTCACACTTTGTTTCTTGGTTCTAAGGGTTTGATCCTCCCCAGGCCCCTACACCCAATGTGGAATGAGGGTTCTTAGTGAAAAGGCTGCTGTTCGATGGATGTGTTTTCCTGGATGCTCTGCTTTATTACCAATGAGAAGGGCGCTGAGTCCTCGAAAATCCTAAAGGTTTTCGTTCATATTCCCT
>NW_023191232.1:0-2373 GCF_002007445.2 Ailuropoda melanoleuca | reverse complement strand
GTGTTATACGCAACTAATGAAGCATCAAACTTTACATCGGAATCCGGGGATGTACTGTATGTTGATTAACAAAATATAATAAAAAAAATAAAAAATAAATAAATAAATAAAAAGAAAAAAAAAGAAATGCATGAACTGGAACTTAGTATACAAATGAATGGACACGGTATATATTCCCTAAATTGAATTCAAATAAAAATTTTAGAAAATGAAAAAAAACAATTTAAAAAAAAAGATTATTCTACGAAAGGCAAACATAAAAGGATGGCTGAAAATAAAATGACTAATTTTCATCTCTCAACCCCCCCCCCACAAAACAGAAGAAATATATAACCCTGCCCCAAATGTTCATTCCCCAGAGCACACCCTTCTTTGTGAAGATTGTGTCTCCCAGGCAGCTGTCCTGACTTGGGTTTGAATAAAACTCTCTTCCTTTCTCTCTAAGATGTTTTAAAAAGTTCATTCACTTAGTGTCGACAATAACACTATGTTTTCTTTTTAAGTGAAAAATAAATGTTCCTGGTTCACAACTGCGACAGAACTAGAGGATGGCTCTTCCTTCTGGCCCCTTCCCTGTAGAACCAAGCATGTGTATATAGATTCCAGCACAAATGGGCTCATCCTAGAAGCATGCTTTGAAGGTCTGAGAAGCACTGTCCTCTCCATGGGTGAGACAAGAAGTCAAAGCTATTCCTGCTTGGAGCATTCCTTTTGGGGCTTAAAATTGCTTTGGAAATGTATGAAAGCATTGCGTTTCCTAAAGCCCAAGGCTGGAACAGTCTGAGAGCAACTGACCTTGCCAGGAACCAGGCACACCCCTGCAGGGAGTGTTGGTGCAGAAGGGAAGGGACAGGGCTCTGAGGGTGGCCTACAGCTAGAGGGGTCCGTGGAAGGGGCCGTGGGGTGTGTGTGTTTTTGGGGCCCTGGCCAGGATCCCACTAACACCTGCACAGGGCACTGTGCCAAGGAGGTGCCTCCTGGACCCCCAGCACTCCCAGAGTTGTGAGTCAGCGGGGTGTGTTTCCCGGCATTCAAGGGGCTGGAAACACCACACTCCCCAACCAATCACCATGTGGGGGTGGAGCTACATCTCTATGGGCATACCTGGAGCAGCCGAGGATGCAGACTGGGGTGCCAGAGAAAGGAGCTCTGAGAGAGTTGACCTATGGTGTTCCTGGCTGAGCGAGTGCGTGCTGTGTGTCGGGGTGGGTGTCCCGGAATAGGGGGCACCATGGGTGGGAGGCAGGTTTCTGGAAGGGCGTGGGGAGAGAGTTCCTCATGGAGACTCAGGTGAGTTTTTTTTGCCTTGCAAATCTCTTCTGCCCAGTCTCCGTCAACTGGCCTTATGCCCTAGACCCAGGAACTCCAGGGCGCCCGCTCAGCAGAGCTTTTGTGGGATGGGTCACAGACATTCCAGGGTTTCCCGTGTTCCCCAGGAAGAGCGAGAGTAAGGACCGCACAGTCCCCAAATTCAGTGGGGTGCCCCCTCTCCCCCGACACAGTGCAGGTAATGGACCTTGAGCAGTACCCGGAGTTAAGCAGGGTGTTCCCTGTTCCTTCAGGCACAGGTGTGGCGGTAAGAAGCCCCAGAGCCATTTGGGGGCTTCAGCATTGTGTGCCCTGTCTCCCAGGGATGGTGGGAATGGGCTGTGAAGATAATTACTACTTTAAGAAACAAGTCTGTGTTTCCCCTTCTCCCAGAAACTGCAGCAGGTGTGTAGGCTTTAGGTCTGAGGAGCTTCCTTCTCCCCAGCTGACAGCACTTCTCTGCTCTGTCTCCACGAGACCCGAGGTTTTAAAAGTCTGCATCTGAGTCAGTGAGGCCTCTTGCCACAGGACGCCAGCGTTCAGAGAAAGCTGCAGGTCCGTTTGGCGAAATGTCATCTCCACGTCAGGACTGGAGGTAAAACCTCTCATTAACCCACCATCTCCTGGGCTTTTCTCTTTGCTCTAGTTGAGCCATGAAGGAAAACTGAAGTAGTACTTGTCAGCGCTCTGGATTTGCTGAAAGAGGTACTTTGTTTCTGAGCAGGGAGAACTTTGCAGGGCATCCCATTTTCCCTGTTCCTTTATTGCTTATGAATGTTTTTGAACAGCTGTTTCCTAGAAACACTGTTTTATTAGAAAGAGAAGGTGAGATTTACTCTTTGTGTATTTTTAAGGTATACTTTGTTCCTCCATCTCACAGTGTTTATTCCGTTGGGCCTAAGATATGGTTGAGTGGCCACCATTTAGAGTTAGGTGGCTTTTTTGTCATCCGATACAGACTTGGATGATGCCTTGTCATTTGTCAAAGGTGATATTTCATCACAATGAGGGTCGAGGAAAAATTCAACATTATTCAAAGCAGTCTTTTTCTGTTTAAAAGTTGAG
>NW_023191231.1:0-714 GCF_002007445.2 Ailuropoda melanoleuca | reverse complement strand
TTTTAGTTTTATGGCACTATCTGCAAGTAGTTTTTCTATTACTAAACCTCATTAAGTTATTTGTGTGGGAATTTTGACATTTGACAAGATCATAGTGCAACAAATTGACAGGAGAGGGAAAATCCATGACTTAACGTCACCATTCCTGGATGTCAGAATGTCTGACAGCCTTGTATAACCGAATAGGGAAGTGCTTCAGTGTAANAGTGCTTCAGTGTAAATTTAAAAAATTAAGGACATTTGGGTGGCTCAGTCAGTTAAGCATCTGCCTTAGACTGAGGTCATGATCCCAGGGTCCTGAGATCGAGCTCTGTGTGTCGTTGTCATTGGGCTCCCTGCTCAGGGGGTGTCTGCTTCCCCCCTCCCTCTGCTCCACCCTCTGCATTCATGTTCTCTCTCTCTCTCAGTGAATAAAAAAAATGTTAAAAAATTAAAATTATGAGGAATTACCTATGTATTTGGATTCCTGAAGGGTTTAAATACTAGTCTGAATTAGGAAGATAAAGGTAACAAATACATAAATTCAAACTATGATTAGGAAAAAATATGTTAAGATGATAATGATGTCTGGGACTCCACTGTGCCATCTATGAAGCGATAAGAAACTATTCTGGCTATCTCACCTGAAAAGCTAAAAGATGAAAAATGGAAATGAAAAATATGAAATTACAGAGCTCTTATTTCCCCAGCTGTGGGGTGATTACTTGCAGATCA
>NW_023191230.1:358-1021 GCF_002007445.2 Ailuropoda melanoleuca | reverse complement strand
ACTGCAAATATTATTCTCAATGGGGAAAAGCTGGAAGCCTTTCCCTTAAGATCAGGAACACTACAAGGATGTCCACTCTCGCCGCTATTATTCAACATAGTACTAGAAGTCCTTGCAACTGCAATCAGACGACAAAAAGGGATCAAAGTTATCCAAATCAGCGNGGATCAAAGGTATCCAAATCGGCAAAGAAGAAGTCAAACTGTCTCTCTTTGCAGATGACATGATACTCTATATGGAAAACCCAAAGGAATCCACTCCCAAACTATTAGAAGTTATAGAACAATTCAGTAATGTGGCGGAATACAAAATCAATGCTCAGAAATCAGTTGCATTTCTATACATGAATAACGAGACTGAAAAAAGAGAAATTAGGGAATCCATCCCATTTACAATAGCACCAAAAACCATACATTACCTTGGAATTAACTTTACCAGAGACGTAAAGGACCTATATTCTAGAAACTATAAATCATGTTTGAAAGACTTTGAGGAAGACATAAAAAGATGGAAAAATATTCCATGCTCATGGATTGGAAGAATTAACATAGTTAAAATGTCCATACTACCCAGAGCAATCTACACTTTCAATGCTATCCCGATCAAAATACCGAGGACATTTTTCAAAGAACTGGAACAAATAGTCCTTAAATTTGTATGGAA
>NW_023191230.1:0-212 GCF_002007445.2 Ailuropoda melanoleuca | reverse complement strand
TAGACCAATGGAACAGAATAGAGAACCCAGAAATGGACCCTTAGCTCTTTGGGCAACTAATCTTTGATAAAGCAGGAAAAAATATCCGGTGGAAAAAGGACAGTCTCTTCAATAAATGGTGCTGGGAAAATTGGACAGCTGCATGCAAAGGAATGAAACTTGACCACTCTCTCACACCATACACAAAAATAAACTCCAAATGGATGAAAGAC
>NW_023191229.1:0-1656 GCF_002007445.2 Ailuropoda melanoleuca | reverse complement strand
CACATGGACTTCCCACCTGTCTCAGCTCAGTTTGGTGCCTCAAGAGGACAACATGGCAGACCGTGCTCCCTGGCCTCATTTGCTTNCAAGAGGACAACATTGCAGACCGTGCTCCCTAGCCTTATTTGCTGGCTGCCTTCTATTGGGTTTGGCCAACTAGGGTCACTGACGTGACATTGGAAGGTAAGGAGAAGAGGTGAGGGTATTTCTTCCTTGGCTCTCTCCCTACCCAAAAGTGAAATCTTCAGTAGAAGTTGAGTCCACAGTAACAGCCCCTTACCATTGCTTAGGTGCCAGCACTACCTCTTCCCTTTCCCCATCTGCCCCAGGAGTGGTAATAGCTTACCATGGATGCTATCTCTAGGTGTCTCACCACCTCTTGTGTGTTTCCTTAGCTTTGCCAACCTTGTTTCAAGTTGTCCCTTCACTAAAGCCTCTATTGAAATAACCTGGTGGGGACCCTGACTTATTCAGCGTTTCTATTTTTCCTAATTAAAAAATGTATTTTATGAAACTCCAAGAAGTTAATATAGGAGAAAAACCTTGATGACCTTGGGTTTAGCAAAGACTTCTTGGATCTATTTTTAAGTAATTTCTACACCCAACATGGGTCTTGAACTCGCAACCCAGAGCAAGAGTCTCATGCTCTACCAACTAACCCAGCCAGGTGCAATGACTTCTTAGACCTAAAAGCACAGTCAGCAAAAGAAAAAATTAATAAGTGCATTCCATTAAAATTAGAAACTTCTGTTCTGCAAATGACACTCTTAGGGGAATGAGCAAATAGCCTTTTTGAAGGAAAGTTTTTCCAAAGCACATATTAGATAGAGGACTGGTATCTAAAATATACAAAGAACTCTTAAAAGTCAACAATAAGAAAACAAGCAGTTCAAAAATAGGCAGAAGAACTGAACAGATACTTTATCCAATAAGATAGACAGATGGCAAATAAGCATATGAAAAGATGCTCAACATGATTAGGGAATTGCAAATTAAAACAAGGAGATACCACTATACACCGATTAGAATGGCCAAAATGCAAAGCACCGACAACACCAGATATGGGCTGTGGAGCAACAGAAACTCATATTCATTTCTGGTGTGAGTACAGAATCATAGAGTGACTTTGGAAGTCAGTTTAGTTGTTTCTTACAAGATTAAATATGCTTTTACTATATGACCTATTAATCACCCTCCTTGGTAGTTACCAAAATGAGTTGAAAACCTATGTTCAGACAAAAACCTGCACATGAATGTATATTCATAATGGCAGTTTTATTTGAAATTGCAAAAAAAAAAAACCAAAACAAAACAAAAACCAAACCCACAACCCACTATAAACCATGAAAAGACATGTAAGAACCTTAAATACACGTTGCTAAGTAAAAAATGTCAATCTGAAAAGCTACACACTGTGTGATTCCTACTGTAGGGAAGAAAAAATAATTTTCCCTCTACCCTTCTGAGTTCTTAGCTGAGACTCCTGTAATAAAAGACAGACTAAAAGACAAGAACACAAAGAAGTTTACTACCATTTTTGTCTCATGGGGAAAAATGAGTAACTCCTAGAGATGGCTTAGAACTTAGGAATAAATGCCATCCGAATAAGGAAAAGGAAAGCTGTAGGCTTTTTAGGGGAGAGAAAATGGTTTTAAG
>NW_023191228.1:0-565 GCF_002007445.2 Ailuropoda melanoleuca | reverse complement strand
AACGCTGGGATCACGCCCTGAGCCGAAGGCAGACGCTTAACCGCTGTGCCACCCAGGCGCCCCGAGATATCACTTTTCTAAAGAGACTAGAAAAACTCTAGGAGACTGGAGAGTAGAAGTGAACTCAGGGTCATAGTCCTAAAAGACTGAGATAATTTAGGTACTTCAGTAATTATGGATAGCAGGGAGATGTCTGCTTTTTGCTTTTAAGTTTCTTCCTTAATTCGATCTTAGATACCAGTAGAATCAGCCTTAAGAGGGACAAAGTATTGAATAAATTATTCCAAGTTTGTATTATTGAGATTAGTTTATTTCATTATTTTAATTTTGTAATGTTCTCGTAGGAAGTGTTGTGTATTAAGAAAGCANTAAGAAAGCATAAATGCCCAGCATGACTGCAAATATTCTGTATGAGAAGAAGAAGAAAGTAAATCAGAATATGTTGAGCTCTGCTTTGTGGTGAGCAGTGGACCAAATCTTCTGGATCTTCTAAGTATCTTAAAGGTGACTTAACCTCCTGACATTTGTGAAATTACAGCTCTTCAATGTTTTATGCAGCTGGTGG
>NW_023191227.1:0-873 GCF_002007445.2 Ailuropoda melanoleuca | reverse complement strand
TGTGGATCCATTTCTGGGTTATCTATTATGTTCCATTGATCTATGTGTCCGTTTTTGTGCCAGTACCATACTGTATTGATGACTACAGCTTTGTAATATAGCTTGAAGTCTGGAATCATGATGCCTCCAGACTTGCTTTTCTTTTTTAAGATTGCTTTGGCCATTTAACATTTTTTGTGGTTCCGTACAAGTTTTAGGATTGTTTGTTCTGGCTCTGTGAAAAATACTGGTGGTATTTTGAGAGGTATTGTATTAAATGTGTGGATTGCTTTGGGTAGTATATACATTTAACAATGTTTGTTCTTCTGATCCATGAGCATGGAATGTCTTCCATTTTTTGTGTGTGTGTCATCTTCAATTTCTTTCATCAGTGTTTTATTTTATAGTTTTCAGAGTACAGATCTTTTATCTCTTTTGTTAGGTTTATTCCTAGGTATCTTATAGTTTTGGTGCAATTGTAAAGTGGATTGATTTCTGCATTTCTCTTGGTGCTGCTTCATTATTGGTGTATAGAAATGCAACAGATTTCTGTATGTTGATTTTGTATCCTACAACTTTACTGAATTTGTGTTATCAGTTCTAGTATTTTTTGGTGGGGTCTTTTGGGTATTCTACATAGAGTATCTTGTTGTCTGCAAATAGTGAAAGTTTGACTTCTTCCTTGCCAATTTGGATGCCTTTTATTTCTTTTTGTTGCCTGATTGCTGTGGGTAGGACTTCCAGTACTATGTTAAATATCAATGGTGAGAGTGGACATACCTGTCTTGTTCCTGACAGTAGAGGAAAATCTTTCAGTTTTTTCCCCACTGAGGATAAGATTAGCTGTAGATCATTCACATATGGCCTTTATAATGTTGAGTTGTGTTCCATCTA
>NW_023191226.1:1448-1614 GCF_002007445.2 Ailuropoda melanoleuca | reverse complement strand
TTTAGACCTTTCCAACAGACTGGGGTGACCCCACTGAACACCCCTTTCCACTGGCTACTTGAAATACAGACCCGGGGGCGCCTGGGTAGCGCAGTGGTTAAGCATCTGCCTTCGGCTCAGGGCGTGGTCCCAGCGTTCTGGGTTCGAGCCCCACATCAGGCTCCTC
>NW_023191226.1:0-1355 GCF_002007445.2 Ailuropoda melanoleuca | reverse complement strand
AAATAAATAAATAAATAAAATCTTAAAAAAAAAAAAAAAGAAATACAGACCCCACCTTTCCTGGGGCTTGCTGGGTGCGCCTGTCTTTGGTCACTTCCTTCTATCTAAGCATGTCAATACTGTGTTAAACTGACTCTGAACGGAGACAAGATTGTGACTCCCCTCCCTCTCAGAGCAGGTGCCAAAGGAAAATGATTTTTTTTCATTCATCTGGAGGCCCAAACCAGGGCCATTGCTTCAGTCTCAATTCTTCAGAGGAGGGAACAGAGGAGGGGGATGTTTCTTTCTGCCCCTCTGGAAGCCAGTNCTGCCTCTCTGGAAGCCAGTGGCCATGGTTGGGAACCTGCCTTTGGATTTTTCCAGAATTCCTTCCCTCGTTCACAAACATCCATCCTGAGGACCTTCACCATCAGTGAGGACTCCTGACGCTCTCCTACACAGCTGTGGGCCTGCCGGTGGACACGAATTTTCTGAAAGGTGCTCTGTCCAAAAATAACAAAGCTTTAAAAATTTAAGTGTGATGGAGGAAAAATAGGTTAATATTTGATTGTTTACATCTTTTAACCCTCCTCCACCTGCTAGAGATAATTCTGCGCTTGCCTATTTAGCATTCCCTCTTTTCCCCCCATACCAGTAGAAAGAATTCTGTGCTAACCATCTGGGTTCCTGAGCTTTTATGGTGCAAAATTGAGTACAGAAAGAACTAGGTGAATAAGGACAGGGATTCTCATCTTGGGAAAGAAAAAAAAATAACGGTGGAAGGAAATGGGGAGGGGGAGGAGAGGCAAGATCCAGAGGTGGTTGAGTGTCATGGAAAGGGAGTGGTTCAGAGGTACATATCAGGAAAACCATGAGGGTGCAAGAGAATAAAAACATGGAAAGAGGACTTTTTGAGGGTGGCTAAGGCTTACGAAATCGAGTCCTCTTTGATGTTCTTGGAGAAGCTCCAATAAAGATTTGTGTTGCTTTCAGAATAAAAAGAAAGATGGACAGACAGACAGATCGATGGATCGATCTCAGGAATACATGGTATTCCCCTGTGCTTCTGTTTATCTAACCAATTCCCTATTGGTGGAAACGTGGGTTCTTTTCCATTTGTCAATGTTATAAACAACACCGTAGAGAACGTCCTCGTAACTAAGTTCTGTACGCACCCAAGATGATTTCCTCGGGATTAGTCATTGGGTCCACAGTTGGCCTAAGTAAGCCATATAAAAAGCCAAGGCCTGAGGGATTCAGCCCCAGTATATCCTAAGAATGTGATTTAAAGAAATCTGTTTAATGTGAGCCTCAGTTTCCTTATCTGGGAAATGGGGCTGTTCATTCCTCTGTCACAGGGTTGCTGTGAGGAGCAA
>NW_023191225.1:0-550 GCF_002007445.2 Ailuropoda melanoleuca | reverse complement strand
GCAGCCAGCCAGGGATACTCTGAGGGGGATGCCCCAGCAGGCAGTCCACAAACCACAAGAGGTCACTAGGCAGTAAAGGACCACAGCTTCTCTGAGCAAATCTACCTGGGTGAACCCAGTAATTTTTCAGGGTGTTGGCAATCACAGGAATCATAGGGACTGAGTGATCTGAGAGGATACCCAAGTTCTGGATTTATTNAGAGGATACCCAAGTTCTGGATTTATCGTGGACATTGATTTGCTGCAAGATGTAAAGGAACATTTCTTTTGCCAATCATTCCACCAGCCATTGTTTTAGGAATTATCTTGCCATCATAGAAAGCTTGGAGAGAAAGAAGTGGTTAAGCACCAGGGCTTGGGAGTCTTATCTGCTGGGGTCCTGTCTCAGCTCAGTATGACCTTGGGCAAGTTACAGAAGCTCTCCACTTCCTCATCTGGAAAATGGTGAGGATGAGGACAATACCTGCTAATTGAAAGACGTATGTAACAGTGCTTGGTTCATGTGAAAGGCTAAAGAAATGCTAGTGGTTCTTGTGTCTGTGGTTGATAG
>NW_023191224.1:0-829 GCF_002007445.2 Ailuropoda melanoleuca | reverse complement strand
TTTTTAACACATTTCACTATAATTAGTGAATCTGCATGTCAGTGTTTTCTAGCATATTCTCTGATTGAATTGGAGACCGTTTTAGTTCTCCCCATGACCCGTCAAAGATAAAGAATTTGTTTACTGTAAATTGCACACCACTCACTCCTATATGCCATCTGCCACACTTAACTGCACAGTGCTACAATTTTCTAATAATAGCTCTTTGAACTTAAGAAAAATAGTCAGAGGTGTTAATCATACTTTCTAGGGGAATATTTGCTTCTCTCTATCATCCTTTTACTTCTTGATGGGATTTTCATTTTAGGGTATTAAGTTGATATCGCACTTCTATCAATAATGCACAGCCAAGCAGGATTCAGAGATTCTCCTAAGTGGCTGTCATTTAACATAATTTTGAGAGGTGCACTTCCAAGAAAGAGTAGAAAGTTCCATACTTCAGAAAGGAATTTAGATATTTAGTATGGNGGATTTTCATTTTAGGGTATTAAGTTGATATCGCACTTCTATCAATAATGCACAGCCAAGCAGGATTCAGAGATTCTCCTAAGTGGCTGTCATTTAACATAATTTTGAGAGGTGCACTTCCAAGAAAGAGTAGAAAGTTCCATACTTCAGAAAGGAATTTAGATATTTAGCATGGTTCTTATTGTCAGGACTCAGGTCAAATCTATGAGTTGTCTCACCTCCTTCTTTATTGTTTTCTCCTTTTTTCCTTCCTCTTTTTTTTTTTTTAAAGATTTATTTATCTATTAGAGAGAGAGAGCACAAGCAGGGGGAGCAGCAGGCAGGAGAGGGAGAAGCAGGCTCCCCACTGAGCAGAGAGCCC
>NW_023191223.1:0-1086 GCF_002007445.2 Ailuropoda melanoleuca | reverse complement strand
TACGAATATCTGTGCACCAAATAATACAAATACCATTTTTATATAGCAGAAACTACAAAAGATACAAGGAGGAATAGAAATATAATAATAGAAGATGCCACACTCAGTATAAGACAGGTAAAGTGAACAACAGCAAAAAATCAACAGTATCTAAGACCTAATAACAACCAATAAAGCAGACCAGTGGGTTTATGCTGAACTTCACACCCTAATAGAACATATGCCCTCTTCTCAAGTGTGCATAAAACATTCGTAAGAACAAAAGAGTGAGTTCCATGAAGAAGAAATAATAAAATAATATCCTCTGATCACAGTGCATTCATGCTAAAAATTAACAACAAATTCAAACCAGAAAAAGGTTCTTCCTTTTCAGAATTTTTAAATCTTCTATTAACTATTGATTGAAAGGAAAAATGGAAAGTGAAATTATGCTATCCTTAAAATAGAGTTGTAACAGAAATTTTGCCTGTCAGATTCTATGGGGATTTATGTAAAGCAGCCATCAGAGGACAATCTATAGGCTTAAACACTTAATAATAAAAGGTTAAAAAATGAAGTTTTTTAAAGATTTTATTTATTTATTTGAGAGAGGGAGGGAGAGCACAAGCAGGGGGAGGGGCAGAGGGAGAAGCAGACTCCCCGCTGAGCAGGGAGCCCTGGGAGCCTGCTGGAGCCTGACCTGGTGCTGGATGGATCCCAGGACCCTGAGATCAAGACCCTAGCCAAAAGATGGATTTAGCCAACTGAGCCACTCAGGTGCCGCCCAAAAAGTGAAATATATATAAGATCTCAAAAGGCAAGGAAAAAAAGACCACAAAGTAAACCAAATCAAAGTTCAAGGGATGAAATTATAAAGACATAAGCAGAAATTAACAAGATAGAGGACAGAAAAACATAGTTCTAATTAATACATCAAGTCCTTTTTTTCTTTAAAGAAAAAGTATGCAACTAACTAACTTAAGAAAGGAAGCCAGCATGAACATACATACTAAGAAATGGCAAAGGGAAATATCCGCTGAGACAAAGGAATTAAATTTTAAAACCTCTTTTTGACTTTTTTGATGTATGTGTGAAACAGTGTTGTCC
>NW_023191222.1:0-734 GCF_002007445.2 Ailuropoda melanoleuca | reverse complement strand
ACTTTACATCAGAAACCAGGGATGTACTGTATGGTGACTAACATAATATAATAAAAAAAATTAAAAAATTAAATAAAGCACAATCAGATTTAAAACGTTTTTTTTTTCTTCTGGTTTCTAAGGTTCCACTGCAGCTCAGTGAAGGCCACTGGGAATGACTTGACCAGGGCTACTAGGAGATGGCTTAGCACTTCCAGTCTTCCCGCAGGCACTGTTCTCAGGGCCTCGCAGGAGCAGAAGAGAAGCATAGAACTCTAGAACTTTATTACCCAAAAAAGGCTTTGGCGTTCTCCGATTCTGTCACCACATTTATGACCTGGGTGCCGGGAACCTCAGCAGCTGGCAGAGTGACAGGAGAGCCGGGGACATGAAATGAGAGCCCCCATCAGCTTCTCATGCAATTCACAGGAAACTCTGAGTTAATAGAAAGGAAAGGTCACGTCAGTCATGAGCTCCCAAGAAGCCTCTCTGGGGATGGGCTGGTGCCTATTCCTACTTGGAGCCCTGTGTAGGCTCCAGGCTGAGCACACAGCCACGTTTCCTAGGACAGTCCTGTTGACTGACGCCTGCCGTACAGGCACAGCTATTGAGCTCCAGATTTCATTCTCCTAAGTGTCATAGTTTGGATGCTAAATTACCTGGGTCCCCTAAGGAAATGTGACTTGAGTTCTACAGCATATTTTGCTGGTTTACCTGTTTTGTGGAACACATACCTCTCCAAGTCCACCACTGGT
>NW_023191221.1:0-1482 GCF_002007445.2 Ailuropoda melanoleuca | reverse complement strand
TAGTGTGGCTAAGGTCCAGCTGAACTGATTTTGTTCTCTGATGGATCCTTGTTTTGGTGACATGTCTTTTCCTCACCCTTGGCCCTGAAGATTTTCTCCTAAAAGTTTTGTAGCTTGATGTTTTACATTTAACCTATTACCCGTTTTGGGATAATTTTGTATCAGGTGTGAGGTTTAGCTCGAGCTTAGTTTGCCTTAGGCATGCCCAATTGTGCCCACACTGTTGAAAGACTGGGATATAAGACTAAGAAATTGTTTTAATTTGTCATTTTGTTTATGAACACATAAGTGAGACTACATTTCTTTGATGTAGGTTTTTAAAAAATATTTTATTTATTTATTTGACAGAGAGAGCAAGAGAACACAAGCAGGGAGAGTGGCAGGCAGAGGCAGAGGGACAAGCAGACTCCCCGCTGAGCAGAGAGCCTGACGTGGGACTTGATCCCAGGACCCTGGAATCATGACCTGAGCCGAAGGCAGTTGCTTCACCGACTGAGCCACCCAGGCGCCCTTTGAGGTAGGTTTTGACCGTGAAATTCCTTGTCGGGAAGACTTTGGATCCAAAATGCATATACAGGGTCTGGTGTCTATGCCTCCTCAAGGAACGTCAGTTAGCAGGATGGCTATCTGCTGCCGGTTATGGCAAAATGAAAGCTCTCCCTGTGCTCAATGCTACCAGCACCCAACCAGCTTCTCCAAATATCACAGGGCCCACAACCTGCTTTCTAGGCATGTGGGTGTACATGGGGCTTGTCTGAGGCACGGGGCCATGTGGCTGCCATTAGAAGCTCTGGGTCTTGTCCCCAGAGAGTAAGAATCTGTTTTAGGAAACACATAGAATGGATGACTAAATGGCTGGGAGTTAAATCTAGTAAACTTTGTCAGTATGAATCTTCTCCTAGCACACAGCTTAGGTTTATAAGGCAACAACTTTCACTGCATTCTTTATAAGGAGATTTAATGTAAATCCAGTTTTTTTCTTTTACCACCAAAACAAGAATGATTATCTGTTCCTGTTCTGAAGAACTGATGCCTGGGTGTGCACACGGTGTTTGGGCTTGGTCTGGATAAAAAGTAATGAGAGTGAGAGCTTCTGTTCTGTTGTCTACCAGGCTCTCTGGATCCTTCCCTGTGAGGGCAAGGTTCTGTTTACTTGTTGGCCATCTAGTTAGTTTATTTTCATATTTCTGCCCTTTAGGGAGTGGGTCTTCTGTTGGGAACTGGGGGGATGAGCGTCAAGGCAGAGCTCCAATGGCAGCAAAACAATCCCCCTGGCTGTTGTCCACCCCAGATCCCACCTCCGCACATCTGGCCTCCACTTTAGGCCATAGTGGGGCATGCAGGCATGGAGGATATGCAGCACTGGACCTGTCCTGGAGCCCAGGCATGGGTTCAAGACAGCCAGATAGGTTCTTGATAGGATCAGGAGGACACTGATGCTGACTGCTTTTCAGTGAATCACTCAGACCTACAGTCTGCATG
>NW_023191220.1:0-3996 GCF_002007445.2 Ailuropoda melanoleuca | reverse complement strand
ACACAAAGGCTGAAATTCCATTCAAACAAGCTCAATCCCAAACTGGATTATGTGTTCTGTTTCTGATTTAATTCACTGTCAAAAAACAAAATAAATTCTCCCTGGAAGAAAATAATATCAGCCAGAGCTTCAGATAATCACAATTTTTCACAGGCAATACCTGGCATTCAGTCAAAAGTTATCAGCCCTGACAAGAGACAAGGCCAAATAATACCAAAAACAAGGGGAAAAGAAAATAGACAATAGAAACAAATCCTTAGAAGATTACAATATTGACTTTAAAATAACTACAATTAATATCTTCAGTAGAATAGGTGGAGAATTTCACCAGAAAAATAGAATTCATAAAGAAGAATGAAATGGAAATTATAGAACATAAAAACATAACAGTTGATGTGAAGAATGGAATTGAAATGTATAAAAACCTTTAATCACAGCAGAAAAAATGATTTATTAACTATAATTTATCAATAATAGAATATCTACCCTGAGTAAGTCGAATAAAGAGTAGGAAATAGAGAAATCAGTGTAAGACACATATGGGAAATGCTGAAAATGTCTAACATTAAGGTGACGGAAATCGTAAAAGAAATGGAGAAAGAATGGTATGAAAATAGTATTTTAAATTTTCCCCAAACTTATGAAAGATATCAGGTTAAAGATTCAAGCAATTATACAAACCTCACACAGGATTTAAAAAAAATAAAATAAATAAGCACAGGTAGGCATATTGTAACTCCAATTGATGAAAATTATAGATTAGGGTAGACAGGCTATTTCTATAAAGGGGTAGATAGAAAATATCTTAGTCTTTGAGGGCCGTGCTATCCCTTTTACAACAATTCAATTCTGCTGTAAGCACCTGCAAGTGACTTGTAAACAAATGGACATGGTTCCGTTCCAATAAAACTTTACAAAAACAGTCAGTGCGCCAGATTTGCTCTGCAAACCATAATTTGTTACAGACAAAAAGATTTTAAGAGCAAGAGAAAAGAAAACATCACTTTTAACAAAGTAACAAGACTGATAGTTGAGTTCTCAACAGAAGTGGTGAAAGCTGCAAGGCCATGATACGGCATTTTTAATTTGCTGAGAGAAAATAATTGCCCAACTTCCAATCCAGTCTTAAGGGTTATGAAATGTCTCTCCAAAAGGAAGGCAAACTAAAGATGTTTCCAGGCAAACAAATGCTATTTGTCAACAGAAGAATTTCACTAAAAGAAATACTGAAGAGAATACTTCAGGCAGAAGTAAAACGATCCCAGACAGAAGCACGGATAAAAAGGAAACGTAAAAATTATTGAACAAGATAAATATGCGGCTAAATCTAAATGGACCCTTATTGTAAATAATTAAGTATGTCTTATGGTGACTAAACTATGTACAGAATTAAAATTCAAGACAAAAATAACACAAGGCACAAGACAAATTAAATAGAATTAAATAGTCCAAACAAGTTGGAATCGTCTGGGAATTGGTAAAAATCTTACTACATTTTGTATTCTTTTAAATCCAAGACACAGGTTGTAACCTCTGGGATACCCACTAAAATAAGAGTTAAAGGACTTTGTAACTAACACAGAGAAGAAACTGAAATATTAAAAAAATTCTCATTAGATAAAAGAAGACAACATAGAAAAAGGAAGAAAAGAACGTAGAACAGGGGAAAACAAATGTGAAAAGAGTAGAATGGTAGAGTTTAATTCACTTAAATTATATTACATCAAATGTAATGGATAAGCTACTCCAGTGGAAAAAAGGGACAATGATGGCCAGTGTGGACAAAAAGCTAAAACTCTAACACCTTAAATATAGGATACAAGAGATAAAAAGTAAAAGAACGGAAAAAGACTTGTTATGTAAATACTAACCTAAAGATAGTTGGAGTAGATATATTAAAATCACACAAATTAGGCTTTAAGGCAAAAAATATTGTTTGAGATAACAAAAAGCATTTCACATTGGTAAAGAGAAAAAAACAAAACCATAAAAACTTAAATGTCATTTGTGGGCCCCTAAAAATACGCCTAAAAATATGCATAGCTTAAAAATAAATAGAGCAAAAATAAAAGAAATGAAGGAGACAGAGACCAAACTATAATCACAGGAAGAGACTATGGTCATATTTTTCGATAATTTTAGAATAAATAAAAGTAAAGACAAAATATGTATAGATGATATCAACCAATTAGCAATATAGAAAATTGCATTCAATGATGAGAGTGCACATTTCTTTCTGTACCTATAAACATTTACAAAACTTTACATTATGCTAAACCAGAAATGTAGTATCAACAGATTGGGGAAAAAAAAAAAAAAGAAAGAAACTATTCAGAGCATGTTTTCTGACCATAATGGAATTAAGCCAGAAGTTGCTATCCAGAAGATATCTAGAAAAATCCAACTAATTGGAAAATAAGTGATGAATTTCAAAATAACTTGAGTCAAAGAAGAAATATGAGGAAATCAGACTGTAGAAATTACAAAATTTAGGTTTAATAATAACAAAAATAAAACAGAATTTGTGGGTACTTGTAAAGTTATAGTGATAGCTATAGCTTTAAATGCATATATAGAATAATATGCAGTCTAAAACTTATTTACAGAATATTCACCTAAAATAAATATTGCAAATTAAATCCCAAGAAAATAGAATAAAACAAATATAAAGGTAAAATAAAAAGCAATAAAATTGAACACAAATGTAAATACAGAAAATAAAAAACTTAAATTTGTTCTTTGAGAACATACATAAATAATGAATCAATCAAGAATAAAAAGAGAACTAATTATCAATAAAAAATGAAAAGGCATTACTGAGATCATACAGGAATTACAAGAATATAAGAGGTTTTTATTAATAAGTTTATGTAAATAATATAAATAAAATTAAATTAAAAAGTGAAAATATGGAAGAAATTGGGGGGGGGAAGCATAGAAAAGCAAAACCAACAAAAACCAATACAGAGAAATAATTTAAATCTAAATAATTCTATCTGTATTAAGAAGATTGAACACGTAAGAAAATTCTGGTACAGAGGGCTTTGCTGGTAACTCCTTTCAAAATCTAAAAGAAAAATATCAGTATGAACGAAGTCTTCCAGAAAATAGTAAGATTCCCTTCTTAACTTGTCTTAAGAGGCCAACACAAACTTTATTCCACAAACCAACATGGCAATTTATTATATACAAGGAATATTATAGGCTAATCCTCTTGAGAACTAAGCTTTAAAATTCTTTAGCATTCTCAGATGAAGGCAAATTAAGAGAATTTGTCACCAGCAGAACTACCCTAAAAGAATAATTAAAGGAAAAATCCCTAAACAGAAAGAAAATGTTAAAAGAAAGAATCTTGGGACATCAGGAGAAATTTTTAAAATGCAGTTTAAAAAACATGGCAAATATAGTAGACTTTCCTTCTCACCTAGAGTTTTCTAAATTATGTTTAAAAGTAGAAACGAACAAACAAAAAAAGAATTAACACTGTCTGATGTGGTTCTAAAGTATATACATTATAAGCAAGGACTAATAAAGGAACAAAAAGGAGGAGGGGTTTTCATAGTGCATTCCAATTGGCAAATGAGGACACTGACTGTGATAAGGTTTATATATATAATGTCTAAAGCGTACACTAAAAAACTATATAGACACTATAGATACATCAAAACATCATAGATAGACCAAAATGGTATCAAAATCCACAAAAAGGCAGAAAAAAGAAATAAGGGAAATGACAGAGATAACAAAAACAAGGCAGACTTAACACCTAACATATTGATAATTACATTTAATACGAAAGGTCTAAATAAACCAATATAAAGTGTAAGGCTGACAGAGTTAATTAAAAAATAATGACTCCACTCTATGCTGTCTATAAGAAAATCATTTCAAATATAATAGCACAAGCTAGTTGTCAGTAAAAAGATGGAAAAATATACATAATCAAATTTAATCAATAGAAACCAGGAATGACTGCATTAATATCGGATAATGTAG
>NW_023191219.1:0-979 GCF_002007445.2 Ailuropoda melanoleuca | reverse complement strand
AAAGGCCAATGATTTAATCAGTTGTGTCTACACAACAAAGCCTCCATTAAAGTCTCTAAAGCAAAGGGTTCAGAGAATTTCCAGGTTGCTGACCAGGTGGGGGTGCCAGGAGGGTAACGCACATCGAGAGGGTGGGAAGCTCCGCACCCCTTTCCTCCATCCCTTGCCCTGCGCATCCCTTCCTTCTGGCGTTCCTGAATTGTATAATCTGGTTACCAAAGTCTTTCTCTGCATTCTCTGAGCTGATGGAGCAAATGATCAAACCCAAGGAGGGAGTCCTGGGAACTTCCAGTTTATAACCAGTTGGGCAAAAGCACAGGTGACTACCTGGACTTAATACTGACACCTGGAGGAGAGCAGTGTAGAAGGTGGGCCACAGGTGGGTAGTGTCGCCGTCGAACTGAATTGTAGGATGATGCCCAGTTGATGTCTGCAGAGAACCGGAGAAATGCTCAATGTGGGAAAACCACCCACACATCTGGTTTCAGAAGTGAAGTTTTGACAGTAATGGAAGAGTAGAGAGGAAGCAGGGTTTTTCCTGTACAGAAAAATTATTTTAATCAGTGCAGAGAATTAATCCCTAGCTGACTTCCTTACTTAGGGAATTACGTTTTAAATGAGTGTCATCAGGAGCCAAATTGCCCTATTCCTTTGGATAAAATCTCCTCCTTCCTCTGGGACTTGAATTGTGTCCCCCAGAAAGATATGTTGAAGTCCTAACCCCCACTNAATTACGTTTTAAATGAGTGCCATCAGGAGCCAAATTGCCCTATTCCTTTGGATAAAATCTCCTCCTTCCTCTGGGACTTGAATTGTGTCCCCCAGAAAGATATGTTGAAGTCCTAACCCCCACTACCCACCAAGATGTTTGAAAATAGAATCTTTACGAATGGAGTCAAGATGAGGTTCTCATGGATTAGGGAGGGTGGACTCCAGTCGGACTGATGTCCTTATGAGATGAGACGTAGAGAAGAGGCCA
>NW_023191218.1:0-713 GCF_002007445.2 Ailuropoda melanoleuca | reverse complement strand
CCCCCCTGTATCTGTCCCGGTGCCCGGCCCCACCGAGCCTAGGTGTGCCTGCCCCGCGCCTGGCCCAGGTAGATCTGTTCCCGCGGGCTGTCACTGTCTCTTTCCGCCAGCGAACTTCTGACAGCAGGGGCTGGGCCGCAGTCTTCCCTCGCCTGCCTAGGGCCTGCACCAGANGCCGCCAGGCTTTGCGGTGCAGGAGGTGAGCTAGTGGTTAGGGTGGCAGACTCCTAGGCAGTTGGGACTACAGGGGTACCCCTTGGGGGCAGACGTGGATCCGGTGTTCAGGGCTGCCCAGAGAAGGGAGGTGGAGGGCACACAGGCAGGCTTCCAACCTGTGCAGCTAGGTGTCCAGGCAGCGAGGTTGCGAGAAGGGCCTCTCAGGCCAAGGGGGTGACTCATTTCTGCTTGATTAGAAAATAGGCCGACACCCTGAATTCATAAGGATTCGGGAGGATTCAGAAAAGGGGGTGTGCCTGTCATGAATAGGGGTGGGGATAACTAGGTGAGGGCTGGGTCTCTTGTTTCTGGTGTGCTCTGGGCAGTGGGGCCCAGTGGGTCATGGGGTCACGGTGGGTGGGGGGGTGCCCTCCCCCTCCCATTTGACTGTGCACCTGACTGCCACAGAGGTGGTGGAATCCAGGCATGGGCCCCCTGGCCACATTCTGTCTGGGCATGGGGCCTGGACAGAGGCCGTCCCTGGGTCCAGGGCCTCA
>NW_023191217.1:0-5378 GCF_002007445.2 Ailuropoda melanoleuca | reverse complement strand
TTTACTTCTTAGCCCATTATATTTATAAGGTACTATCTGCAGATGATTCCAGGCAGAACGACCAATCTTACACAGTGTAGAATAAGGAAACATNTATACTTTGGGCATGGTGGTTTAACCAGCAGGGACCCACCTTTCAATACAGCCAACTAAGGATAAGACAAGGATAACATACAGGGGTCTGTCCAGCCAGAAGAGGGTCTCCCTCCCTTTCTCCATTTCATCTTCCATCTCTCTAAATACAGATGCATTTAATGATAAAAAGGAAAAAGAAATGAAACTTAATTCATTTATTACTGAAAGCAAAAAAAACAGTGTAGTTGAATTTAAACAACATAATTAAAACACTAGTTTCTTGAAGACCTGTAAACTAGTTTCGTTCAGCTCTGTTTTTTATTTATGATGAATGTCAACTCAAAGTTGCTTTGAAGTTTAAGAAGTTAGGAAAATAGAAATAAAAATGTCTTTTGAAAATAAAATAACACAGAGCATACTATGTTCATCTTGAGTTTTTAAGGAAATTGTGTTGCTCTAGATTGAATATTTTTATAGTAATTGGAAAAATAGTCATTTCCCCCATGGGACTGCTTCCCTTGGGCCCTTGCCAGCTGCGCCTGTCTTTCACTCTTCTGGTCCTATTTTTATTATGAACATGCTCAGCCAATGGCTGGAAACAGGATTTCAGCAGGAAGTCAGGGCCTGGAACCCAGGTCAGGGCACCAGGAGTGGAGAAAACCCCCAGGTGCTGTGCTGTAAGGAACCACCTTGAGTCAAGTCAGTCAAAATATCTGAATGCGGGGGATTTGCAATGATATTTGAGCACTGGAAGCTTGGGGAAGCATGTGCTACCCCAAGACCACATGCGCCCCACCTATGGCATCAAGCAACCTCCCACCCAATGTCCTAAAAGAGTATGATAAAAGTCACAGCTTGTGTGTCCCTTAGTAATGCAAAAGTTAGGGGTGCTTGGGTGGCTCAGTTGGTTAAACGTCTGTCTTTGGCTCAGGTCATGGTCCTGGAATCTCAGGATCAAGCCTCGAATCAGGCTCCTGTCTCGGTGGGGAGCCGACCTCTCCTTCCCCTCTGCTGCTTCCCCACTTGTGCGCGCGCGCTCTCTCTCTCTCTCTCTCTTTCTCTCTTAAATAAATAAATAAAATCTTTTTTAAAAATGCAAAAGTTGTAATTATTAAAATCAAGAGAGAACAAATAAATACTGGAAATTAGCAAAGAAATTTTTAAAAATCTCCTAGAACAGAAGGAATCACATGAGCACATCAGCTACCCAGAAAAATTGATTGTAAATGGTGCAGAACCAAGAATGTCATCACATGGGGCGCCTGGGTGGCAGAGTAGTTAAGCATCTGCCTTTGGCTCAGGGTGTGATCCCGGCGTTATGGGATCGAGCCCCACGTCAGGCTCCTCTGCTATGAGCCTGCTTCTTCCTCTCCCACTCCCCCTGCTTGTGTTCCCTCTCTCATTGTCTCTCTCTCTCTCTGTCAAATAATTAAAATCTTAAAAAAAAAAAAAAAAGAAATGTGCTTGGAGAATGAAGAGAAGTACTGGCTTTTGTGTTTATGGAGAGATTTAAGAGAACTGGGTTTTCTTCCTTCGTAGGATGTCAGTTGATAATATCGGAACTAAGAACACACGCCAGTATAAGAATATTATCTACATATAAAGAGGTAAATACAGATGGAACAGCCACTATATTTGGAAGTGATTTCCTCCAGATCAGAGTGGGCAAATCTTTTCTGTGAAGAGGAAAACAGTACATATTTTAGACTTCGTGCAAATAGTCACTTCTGGCATTAGAGCATGAAAGCAGCCATCGCTGATACCGGAAAGAATGTCCATGGCCGTGGTTCTATAAAACTTTATTTACAAAGAACAATGCAGTGGTGCCAACTTGGCCCACAAGACCGTCTGCCAACCCACCCCCTTGATAGCTGTGACCAGGTGGACGGGGATGGGGGACGGGCAGGCCTCGGAGCTGCTATTTTTTTGAAAATTTTTTATTATTTTATCAGTCTTTAAAACTGTCAGACATTAAATAACATGTATATGTATTTCTTGTACCACAAATAATATATAAATTTAATTTTTTAAAAATTTAATTGATATAAGACATTTTTCTTTTTCTGAACTGAAGGGGAAAAAATATTTTGGATTAAGAGAGCACACCATGTTCTGAGAAAAGATGAAACCAATCTGCAGTCAGTGGATTGACCTTAGTTAAGTCACTGAAGGTCGGGGACACTCAGCGCCACAAGCCCCCAATGAGACAACCACAAACCGCCGGCTTCCGGGCAATGTCAGGCACGCGGCTCAGAGGTTTCCACGTTCTGGGAACAGAGTGAGCACCCATGGCACCCCATGCCATGATGCTGGTCGAGCTCGGACACTCGATGCCCGGGTAGGAGCAGGAGCCTGAGAATACGCCGGAGCGGAGGTGCGGTGGGTCAGTCTAGCACCAAGCGTCAAATTCAACACAGGATAATTAAGACTGCGAAGGCCTGTGGAAAGGACTGAGAACAACCCTGACTCAATTTACCTCAAGAGCTAACGCTAGGGTCACCTGGGTGGCTCAGGTCATGATCCCGGGGTCCTGGGATCGAGTCCCACATCGGGCTCGCTGCTCAGTGGGGAGCCTGCTTCTCCCTCTCCCTCTGCCCCTGCTCGTGTTCTCTGTCTCTCTCTCTCTGTCAAATAAATTAATTAATTAAAAAAAAAAGAACTAACACCAAACAACGCAGGGAATGCTACGATTACAGGAGGAAACGGGAACGTAACCTGCATCACGTCACCGAATGTAAGGTATCCTAACAGAACACGGGATGTTGCGTAACCTAATACGATGCAACCAGCTGAAGTCCGACCCAGGGCGAAGCTGAACGGGAAGTCTCGCGGGGTGGCTTACATCTTTACTTTCTTAACAAAGCCGCCCGTGTTTCCTTTTATCATGTGTAATGGTATTTCATGGTCTGTGCTCTTAATTTCCTGGAATCCTTTCTTGTAAGAAAGAAGATTTTATTTGAATTTCCACTATATCCTTTATTTGTTTTCCATTTACTTAAATTCAAACAAAATTAACTACTATCTTTCATTACAATATCTATAGTAGTCTCTTACTTTCATGGAAGTCTCACCAGCCATCTTTCTACCTGTGAATAACCGTAAAGATATCCAGAATAATATTCACTAATGGTTATGAAGGTTACTTCCGATTATAATTTTATGGACCATATAATATGCTGTTATGCCTTATTTCAATTGTTTATAACTGCATGCATGCATATTTCTATAAAACAATAGGGTGATTTTTATTGAAAAAACAAGATTGGAGGTGAATATATAAATAAATATAGATATGTAAACAGCAGCTCTGGATGGTGGGGACTAGCTTATTTTCTTCCTTCTTGTTATTTATATTTTTCTGCATTTTTTCACAAATTTTAATGAAAAAATTATAAAAGAAAATCTATTGACTATTCAGGCCAGCAGACCCTCTAAGTCCTTTAAATATTCTATTCTGCGTTGGTAAATGTTATTTGAAAAATGGCTTGGCAGAGGTCAGAACAGCCAGCAGAGAGAGCTGAAGCCTTGTGCCTATAATGTCCAGCTCGTCTGGGTACTACTGAGTCAATTTACATGTTAGAACCTTCTAGATTCTGAGACCAATTCTGATCAGAGAAATAACAGTAAAGGGAGCTTCCTTACAAAAGTTGGCTCATTATTAAGATTTCTCTTCCTGCCTACATCTAATTCCAAGCCCAGATGTTTTAATCTGGGGTTTTTGACTCACCATTCTCGTTCATCTCACAAAACTGGTTATGCACCGTGCCAAACACTGGATACATAAAACATGGTTTGGGGCTCTAATTCCACCCAGGATCTGGGTTTGTTCCACAAAGAGGCAAAGACAGTCAGCTTCAGTGTGGGTAGCGACCTCCTCCAGCTCTGGGATCCCCCGCGGGTGGACACCTGCCCGCTCACTACTGGACGTGGCCACACACTCAGTGTGGCAGCGTCCTCCTCCAGCTCTGGGATTCCCTGCGGGTGGACACCCGCCCACTCACTACTGGATGTGGCCACACAGTCAGTGTGGCAGTGTCCTCCTCCAGCTCTGGGATCCCCCGCGGGTGGACACCCACCCGCTCACTACTGGACGTGGCCACACACTCAGTGTGGCAGCGTCCTTCTCCAGCTCTGGGATTCCAGGGGGTGGACACCCACCCGCTCACTACTGGACGTGGCCACACACTCAGTGTGGCAGCGTCCTATTCCAGCTCTGGGATCCCCTGCGGGTGGACACCCGCCCGCTCACTATTGGACGTTGCCATCAACCAGTTGCCATGGCAGATTCAGGTTGTCAAGCTCAGCGGCTCAGCTTCTGCGCTGAATTTTTGCACTCGGGCTTGGCATTGTTCTCGGACTCCTGTGCTGGATTTGGAGCCACCTGTTGCATCAGAAACATCATTCTCAGGGAGCTCGGTGCTTGAACAGCCTCAAGGCTTGTTAGCATGATTCCCAGGGATAACTGGAAAGCTGACCCATTTCCAGAGCCCTGAGCTGTGGGGGCACACAGACCAGACCTGCCAGGATGGTGCCGAGGGCCTGGTTTCTCTGTGTGTGGGCTGTGGGCTAGACTTCAGCTGTCACGGGGCTCCATGTGTAGCTGCAGACAGAGCCCTGTGAAGAACCAGTAAGAACAACAGGAAGGAGCTGGTCTTGGGAAGATCTGCAGGAGAACATCCCAGTGTCACTTCTTCTAGGGTGCCTTCCCCGAGACCAGATGGGGACCTTCTGTCTTACACTCTCGGCACACACTCTAGTTCATGGTGTTTGCCACTATTTAATTTTTCTAAAATTTTGTTATATTTGTTCACAGTATGAGGGCTCTTTTTTACATATCAGTCAATCCTATTTTAGATATCATCATGTACCATGCGATCAGAATCTTGCACAGAACACATGCAGGGCCATGAGGGGTTGTCATGTTGCTGAAGGCATGATGAATTAATGAAGAAAACAGTTAACACTTGGAGATCTTCTGTGACAATAGCTGTGGGATGCTGGGCTGTCCTAAGTGGCTCTGGACAGAAAGAAGGTAAGAGAGGAAGGACAGAATTGTCTCCATTTCATGTCATCTGATTTTTAAATTCCTGGCCATTCGATAAGGTTTACAAGTAAGATGTCTAATTAGAACACAGCCAGACTATTGAACACAGAACACCAATTTTGGGAATGGCAGTGCCTAAAATCTTGCCACTTTAGAAGGGGCTCATGGAGAGGAGACATCAGCATCACCTGGAAGATTGTTGAGAAACGCAGAGTCTAGGTCTGGACCACAGACTTCCCGAGTCAGACCCGCGGTTGAA
>NW_023191216.1:0-2575 GCF_002007445.2 Ailuropoda melanoleuca | reverse complement strand
CGGAAATGTCATGTTGGAGTCATGAAACTGGCCATAGTTGGTAGTGTCTACAACACAGAAATTGTCAAATCGATCAGTGATTGATTTATTGTCTATTGTCCATTGTTTTTAAAAAGTTATAGGGAAAATATAGTAATGAAGATAAAATTTAAAATGATGCCATGTCTGCAGTTGTTATATTGTAAATAACACGAGTAACATGAAAAATTAAGAACATTTTCTTACAGTATTTAAAAACTATCACCTAAGTTACCAAAGAAGTCACTCTTGCCATTGACTAATGAGAGAAGTTCCAACATGGACATGCCTTCATTGTTTCACTTTTGTCTTACTCTGAACATAAAAATATCAACAGGCTTTAATGGAAGAATTACACTTGTTTGTCAATGATGTAAGTGGCTACTCTGTTGTGTCGAATAGTAACTAAACATTTATTCATGACTTTGAGACACTGCTGTTAGTAACAGAATTATTAATTGGCAGACTTTGAAAGAAACAGCAATTCGATTTGAAGTTATAAGTACATAGAATTCTTCAAAAAGAACACTGCATATTATATTGTTAGTTGTAAATTGTTTTAAATGTCCCTTATAGAAGAAAAATTTATAATAACCTGATATAAATATATATACACATACTTTTTTCTCCCCAGACCCACTTTCAAAATTTTATCAGCTCAAATACTACGTCTTGATACCAGATACAGGGACTTCTGATGAGTTTTGGCTTTACCTTGGGTGAAATGGGAACTATTACAAAGTTTTGTTTTTTTTTTTANTGTTTTGTTTTGTTTTTAAAGATTTTTATGTATTTATTTGACAGAGATAGAGACAGCCAGCGAGAGAGGGAACACAAGCAGGGGGAGTGGGAGAGGAAGAAGCAGGCTCATAGCAGAGGAGCCTGATGTGGGGCTCGATCCCATAACACCGGGATCACGCCCTGAGCCGAAGGCAGACGCTTAACCGCTGTGCCACCCAGGCGCCCCTATTACAAAATTTTGAATAGAGGAATGGCAAGATCTGACTAATACCTTAAAATAATCATTTTCTGATATAGTATTATATAGTACTGAGGATAGACTGATGGCAATCACCCAATATTAGAGANATCAGAGACTTCTGACTTTTAGATAGGCACACAGGACTCAAGATGAAAAACATTTCCTAGACAATTCTTGTGGTAAGCTGTGCCCATGTGATTGAACTCCAGCTAACAGGTTGTGGATGGAAGTAATGGGCACAGCATCCAGATTACTTAAAGGAGAAGTTTATTCTGTTTTTCTCCTTCATATGAGGAAACTGAGATAGGTGAATTGGAATAGCTTGTCAGTAAACAACAAACAGGTATTTCAAACTCAGGTGGCTTCTTTCTAAAATCTCCTTGACGCCACTATATTATAGTGTCTTATAGCGTGATGTTTTTTACACCAAGATATGTGAGGTGGTTTAAAATTAGTCAAGGATTTAAATTTCCAGTATATATTTTAAGCAGACAGTGTAATTTCACTGAAAGTCAAGATGGGTGGGGGAGATGGACAGATGGATGACTTGTTCTATGGATCAGAAACTGCTGCAAGATACACAACGTTCTTTGTTTTGTAAAGTACCTTACACTTCAGCACTTGCATATAATTTCAAGTAAAATAAATCTAATATGTGTGATTGTGGTTGTGTATTTGTACACACACATATACAAATGTGCACACATATGCACGTGTAGGTACATGNATGTGCACACATATGTGCGTGTAGGTACATTTGTGTATGTGTGTATCTATGTAGCAGTGATAAATGTAAACATTTCAAAAATATATATATGCCTAAGTGACTATTTTTAGTTTAGCCTACATTTAGTTTCTGTAATTTTAATTTAGCATTGTTGACACTGTTATTGTAAGTCTCAAAAATGTGATTATCCAAACATCATAAGAGAATAACTGAACAGGCATTATTTCTGAAAAAATAAAAAGACACATTTGGAACCATTAGATGATTTTAAAACTACCAACATGCATAGTTATTTTCCTCCAAACCATAAAAAATTAGAAGCAAACTGCAAACATGGATCTTGACTTCAACGTCTTTGCATTTGCTTTCTGTAGTGTCAGTATAAAAACTGCCAACAATTTCAAAATATGAAATATTTCAAGGAACTTTACACAAAACCTGTCAATAATTTAATTTGCAGATAAGATGAAACCAGGAGAACAGCAAAAATTGACAACATATCTGAAAGAACACTATATTATTATAAAATGCCAAAGTCTAAACCTTAAAAAGCATGTTGGTAGAAAGTCTTCAAATTACTATGGCTATCATACTTTCATTTATTTTAACGCGCACTTCTCTGTTGCCACAAATGATATGAGTGGGTAGACATAGCTTGACAAGCCTGTCTTAGCATCAGAACAGCTATGAAGATGAGGTCACATCAAAAAGAAAGTTATTGAAGGCACCCTCTCTTGTAAAACTTCAAATTGGATGGAGAAATTTGAGGGAAGAAGGGTTCAATATTTCTCTAAAGCACTGAAACTGTTTTTATTGAATCACTGAAAAAGTAGAGCACAGACCCTGTG
>NW_023191215.1:701-1858 GCF_002007445.2 Ailuropoda melanoleuca | reverse complement strand
TTTTCGTTCCATTGCCACGGCAGGTGTGATAGGATACGTCCCAGGGCCATACAAGCAGTGTGGAATCAGGGCCCCAGGGCAAAGGCTGATGTGCGCTGGAGGTGTTTTCCTAGACGCTCTGCTTGATTAACAAGAGGAAGGGCGCTGAGTCCTCGAAAATCCTGAACTTTTTCACTAATGCTCCCTTACTCATGAGAGATCATGTTCGTTGATATTTCCCTGAACTGTGTGACGTCTCAGAGACCGCTAGTGGGCAGGCTCGTTAGGCTTCCGCGACCACTTTCTCTCATGCATCCCCAGTCACGAAGGCTGATGATAGTGCTAAGACTGGCTCTGCACGGTGTTGTTTCTGACGGACTCGCCTTTGGCCTTTTCGTTCCATTGCCACGGCAAGTGTGATAGGATACGTCCCAGGCCCATACAAGCAGTGTGGAAACAGGGGCCCCAGGGAAAAGGCTGATGTGCGCTGGAGGTGTTTTCCTGGACGCTCTGCTTGATTAACAAGAAGAAGGGCGCTGAGTCCTCGAAAATCCTGAACTTTTTTACTCATGCTCCCTTACTCATGAGAGATCATGTTCGTTGTCATTTCCCTGAACTGTGTGGCTTCTCAGAGACCGCTAGTGGGCACGCTCGTCATTCTTCTGCGACCAATTTCCCTCATGGATCCCCAGTCACGAAGGCTGCTGATTGTGCTAAGACTGGCTCTGCACGGTGTTGTTTCTGACAGACTCGCCTTTGGCCTTTTCGTTCCATTGCCATGGCAGGTGTGACAGGATACGTCCCAGGCCCATACAAGCAGTGTGGAATCAGGGTCCCCAGGGAAAAGGCTGATGTTCGCTGGAGGTGTTTTCCTGGAGGCTCTGCTTGATTACCAAGAAGAAGGGCGCTGAGTCTTCGAAAATCCTGAATTTTTTCACTCATGATCCCTTATTCATGAGAGATCATGTTCGTTGATATTTCCCTGAACTGTGTGGTGTCTCAGAGACCCCTAGTGGGCACGCTCGTCAGGCTTCCGCGACCACTTTCCCTCATGGATCCCTAGTCACGAAGGCTGATGATAGTGCTAAGACTGGCTCTGCACGGTGTTGTTTCTGACGGACTCGCCTTTGGCCTTTTCGTTCCATTGCCACGGGAGGTGTGATAGGATACGTACCAGG
>NW_023191215.1:0-221 GCF_002007445.2 Ailuropoda melanoleuca | reverse complement strand
CTGACTTTTTCACCCCTGCCCCCTTACTCATGAGAGATCATGTTCGTTGATTTTTCCCTGAACTGTGTGGTGTCTCAGCGACCACTAGTGGGCACGCTCGTCAGGCTTCCGCAACCACTTTCCCTCATGGATCCCTAGTCAAGAAGGCTGTTGATAGTGCAAAGACTGGCACTGCACGGTGTTGGTTCTGAAGGACTCGCGTTTGGCCTTTTCGTTCCATT
>NW_023191214.1:0-603 GCF_002007445.2 Ailuropoda melanoleuca | reverse complement strand
AGAATTCCTCTCAATTCACTTTAACTCTCTGCAAGGCCAGCTTCCCTTTCTAGATCTCTGGATTTTTTTTTTAGGGGCTTCTCAATTTATTTCTCTTCTACTTCTGCTTTAGCTAAAATTAGATTCAATTAGAGAGAAAAAAAAGGACAAATATAAGTGAGTTAAGATAGAAGTTCTAATGTAAAGAGGTTGGGGATAGTGTGTAGCTAACCCCAGCACACTCTAAGCCAAAAGTGGGTGATGGTTTAGTGAAGCCAAAGAAAAGACCCAGGAATCCAGATATAGTTTATTGGGAAAACTTATGTACAGGGAGTCTNTTATGTACAGGGAGTCTGGGAGTGCCTGACTGGATAAAGCATCCACTGCTGGGATCTACATGCCTCAGGGTTTCATAGCACAGCAACTGAGCCTTCCCCTCCTCACACGGCCAGAGTTCCAAAGAGATCAAGGCCTGCCAACTTGACATTCTTCCTTACAAGGGAGATGCTATAGGTTGGCCACCCCCAGAGCACCTGACCTTGAATGCTGAACATGTTCTCCTCACATTCTGCTGATGGGAATATAAGAGAGGATGGATCTCTTCATTCTCAAGATAGTGATTAA
>NW_023191213.1:0-1154 GCF_002007445.2 Ailuropoda melanoleuca | reverse complement strand
CCATAACGCCGGGATCATGCCCTGAGCCGAAGGCAGATGCTTAACCGCTGTGCCACCCAGGTGCCCCAATTCCTCTCTACTTTTAACAAAGAACAAAAGAAAATAAACACAAAATACTAACAACAGTAAAACCAACCTGTGTGANTGTGGCTGGAGAAAAAAAAAAGACCAGAAAAGTCAGAAAAGTTTTGGGGAAAAGTAGTAATCATTAGATTCAGTGCTAGTGTCATTAGGTGATACACAGGATTCCATATGCAAATCACTGCGGTCGGGTCAACTGCTCAACTTCACTTTACTCATGTTATTGCAAATATACTGATAAAAACGTTTATTAGTATTCCCTCCTCCTAAAAACAATTAAAACAACTGTTATTCTAACCATTCCAGCCAATTTAGTTTAAAGTGGAAAGATTATACATATGAAATATTGTTGGCTCCATCAAGCAAACTGACACACATTAAAATACGATGCAGTTTTCTGATTCTGTCCCAATTATCCAAACTTGCAGTCCTCTAACAGTGATGGAGCCAGGACACTTCTCATTCTTTATAAATTGTTTCTTCCTAAGACAAATTTTGCCAAGAAAAAGGTGACTTTCAAATTCAAATGCTGATGAGAATAATTTCATCATTAGCTAACAGTCAATATATTCTTCATATGAATCATGGCAGAGGAATAAAGCTATATATTCTGGCTTGTTGTATCCAGGGTTACCTCAGGGGGAAAAAAATGTTAGGTAGGCAAGATGGTTTTTAAAGTCTTCTCTGTTCTGGTGTTTTTCTCATTCCCTACTTCAAAGGTAAATTTTCCTACTCTGCTCAAACTCACATTAGGGTTCTTCCTTTCCCCATTATTAAAGCACACTCTTAAGAGTAGAACAAAAATTCGTTGGGGCGCCTGGGCGGCGCAGTCATTAAGTGTTTGCCTTTGGCTCAGAGNTCCGGCGTTATGGGATCGAGCCCCACATCAGGCTCCTCTGCTATGAGCCTGCTTCTTCCTCTCCCACTCCCCCTGCTTGTGTTCCCTGTCTTGCTGGCTTTCTCTATCTCTGTCAAATAAATAATTAAAATCTTTAAAAACAAAATTTTTTTTGAGTTTTGTAACAACTGGAGAATAACTGTTCTTTATCATTCATCATTAACATTCCATGAAC
>NW_023191212.1:0-1228 GCF_002007445.2 Ailuropoda melanoleuca | reverse complement strand
TTTTTTTTTTTAATGTAAGCTCTACGCCCAATGTAGGGATTGAACTCACAACCCTGAGATCAACAGTCGCATGTTCTACAGACTGAACCAGCCAGGCACACTCAAACCATCATTTTAAATCCTTCCCCAGACTCCTCTTCTCCCTCCTTCAACAAAGTCCATGGATCCAGACACCACCTCCCTTTCATACACACTGCCCTACTTATGCTTGGTGACTCACACCAGGCTCCTAAAATTTTATGGGATTTCTGCAAGCTCATTACTTCCATTATTTGGTCAAAGAAAGCAAAGAACAGCTGGACACCTAGTCCAAGATCCAGCAAAGTTGTCAAGCATTACAAATCAGGGTTTCAATTTTCAATAGGTTACCCTAAGTTAAGGTTAGGCAGTCAACAACTTGTAAGGGGCAATTGCTGATAAAGATGAATAAGACAGGAATATCCTCCCTTTCTCTGAGCTTACAATCTAACTAAGGAGGCTCTGACTAAGCACACATTTTGGCTTAAAGAATGTTTATCATGAAAAATGTAAACTTCCCCCCAGTAGCTAGCTCCTGGACAGATGAGGAAGGGAGGTTAGGGAGTTATATACAACCTTGAGCCCTGATTTCCAGGCAGTGTCAGCAACTGCCTTTGAGAATCATCAGGTGTTCTCATAGAACTGTTTCCCTCACTGATGAAGTTATTTGAAATCTAGATTTCTTATCATTGTCCCCAGCAATATCTTGTCTGGGGCTTTAGGAGTGTATTGTTAGGGGAAAAAAAGCACTAGGAAGTCATTTTTAAATAGTGCTTGCACTCAGGATACACTCCCAAATTTCGGATAGGGAGTTAAAATCTGGTAGCTGATCCCCCACAGATATGGAAGAACTTTGGAAAAAGAGGACTAAAAGCATTACATCTCACTTTCCCCAAACACCAGCCAAAAGCAAACTACCTACTTCACTTTTAAATTTCATTCTGACTACCCTGCTAATTCAAAGCCAAAAAGAAAGCTGGGGTGGGAAGTGCCTGGGTGGCTCAGTCAGTTAAGCATCTGCCTTTGGCTCAGGTCACGATCCTGGGGTCCTGGGATGGGCTCCCTGCTCACCTCCCCCTGCTTGCCCTCTCTCTAGAGTTCTCTCTCTCTCATAAATAAAATCTGTAAGAGAGAAAGCAAGCAAGCAAGCAAGCTAGCTGGGGTGGGGAGGAGAAAACACTTTATATATATATATATATATATATATATA
>NW_023191211.1:0-949 GCF_002007445.2 Ailuropoda melanoleuca | reverse complement strand
AAGGATAAATAGGGGTGGATTGATAGGTATGTGGTAAGCAAATCTAGCAAATGCTAATGGTAGAATCTAGGTGGCAGTAAATGGATATTCACTTTAAAGTATTTCTACTTTATTGTATGTGTGAAAATATTTGTATTAAAATTTCGAACAAAATTAAAAAAAAAAGGGCACATATCGCATGGTGCACTGGGTGATATACGCAACTAATGAATCACTGAACTTTACATCAAAAAAATAAATAAATAAATAAAAAGTAAAAAAAAAAAGAAAAAAGAAAAATAGGTCAAAATAACCATTTTCAGACATAATACTACAGGCNAAAACTGTGATCACTGGGAGAAGCTAAATTCAGCCAGTAGCACCTTCCGGACCATGGAGCATGAAAAGGAACCTCCAACAGCACTTGCAAGTCTCAGTGAACACAGCAGATAAAGAATGGAGTTTGGAGCTACCACACTGAATCCAATCTGTAAGGCAGCGTTCCAGAGGGAACTGTGGCAGAGAAGGAGCTATAAAAATCTGCAGAGATGAGCCCGGGGCCTTCAGCACCCCCCCGCCCCATGCACGCACGCATGCATGCACGCATGCAGATATTCTGCAGGGCCAAGAACAGGAAGACTATTGGGGAAAACAACTGCCTGAGCTTGGAGAGGGTTTGGAATGTTAGAATTCTACCCCATCGGAGTGGAGAGATGTCAATGAACACTCGGAGCTCTCATACGAGATCCCAGAAAGACCCTACCATAAAGTAGGACTAATCTAACCCCAAAATAAAAGCTATTCTAAACCATACCGTCTAAGAGTTAAAAAGAAGCCTTAAAAGATTAAGCTGATACACAAAATAATAAACCTTATCCCAGAACAAAACTCAATACTCCATTAGGGGAAGATAACAAAACTTACTAACTCAACTCCATAATGTTGAACATATAATCTAAAGTGTTAGAAA
>NW_023191210.1:0-556 GCF_002007445.2 Ailuropoda melanoleuca | reverse complement strand
ATCAAAAGTGCAAACATTGTATCCTGTCTTCGTCTGCTTTTCTTAAGACTGCTATTGAGCCCAAACATGTTTTCAAGTTTGTTTCTTTTAACATGTGTGAACTTTTCTACGCAAGTGCTGCTCTGTTTTCTCTATTTTTAAAGACAGAGAACTACAGGGGAAAAGCATCCAATTAAAAGAAGCCATAATAAGAGTNAAGAAGCCATAATAAGAGAAATTTTGTCATATTTCATTTGTAGCCATGAACTTTTGGATGAAATAAGATACAAACATGAAAATCAGCAGATAGCACATCTGTAAATTCACCTGCTTACTGGCCGTTCGTTGCTCAGGACAGGGCACCGTCCAGCTGTGGGGGGACCTCAGGCTGCCCCCTGTTCCAGCTCAGACTGTCAACAGTGTCCTTTCTGCAGGCTACTTAATGCCCCGTTTTTCCCACTCCTGTGCTCTGGTGGTGATCTCCTAGTGTGAACGGCCCAAGCCTGGTGCTGAAGGGCTGTGCTGGGCCCAGCAGGCTGTGGCTGTCTCACGGGTGTCAAGCAAGCTTCGTTTGGGC
>NW_023191209.1:0-865 GCF_002007445.2 Ailuropoda melanoleuca | reverse complement strand
CTGGCAAAGACAAGAATGCTTGTTTTCTTTCCGACTTTGTAACAATTTGAGGCCCTGCACAAACAAGAAAAAAAAATGAGTTAGTATTAGAACAAGAAAAAAGTATGAACAGAAAATGTTATTTACACGGAAAGTCAAAATAAGACAACTATTAGAGGAGGGCAAGGTTTCCTGGTAAATGGACCTACATAAATATTAACTGCTTGTCTCTACAAGAGCAGTAATCAATAAAACAATGAAACGGAAAACTAAAGACCCAGTGAAAGGACGGAACGAATGGGAGATCTCAGGAATCGGTACAGGCTCAAAGTTCTAAGTATTGTGTCCTGTGTACAACACGTGGAGAAGGGTATAAACCCAAGTGATGAGCGTCCAGTTTTCTAGCTCCGGAGCCTGGATGGGAGGCCCTAACCCTATCCCCGCNGGAGGCCCTAACCCTATCCCCGACGGTAGCCCCATTCACCTCAGCCATCCCCTGGACCTTAGCTCCCCAAGAATTTTCAACCAAGTCCCGCCCCTCCCACTTGTCCCACCCTAAACCCTGCCCTTCGGAATACCCAACTAAGCCACGCCCCTAGGCGCTGTCTCGCCCCAGCTCCGCCCCATAGGCCTAAGCAACCAAACCCCGCCACCGACCTGAGCCCCGTCCAACCCCAAGTCCTGCGCTGACCCGGCCCCAGGGCCCAACCGCGTCTCTCTGCAGGACGAAACTAGCATTCCTCTTCCACTCGCGGATGGAACAGCCGTCTCCCGTCTCACCGCCCACCCTAATTCTTATGGCCGAGGTCCCGAGACCCCGCCCCTTACGCTGTGCGCGGCTCAGAAACCGGAAGCAGAAATGCGCTCATGCGCGTGCGCGAACTGG
>NW_023191208.1:0-732 GCF_002007445.2 Ailuropoda melanoleuca | reverse complement strand
TTTAAAAATGAACTTTAAGGGGCACCTGGGTGGCTCAGTCGGTTAAGCATCTGCCTTCGGCTCAAGTCAATCCCACGGTCCTGGGATGGAGTCCCACGTCAGGCTCCCTCCTCATCGGGGAGCCTGCTTCTCCCCCTCCTCCCCACTTGTGCTCTCTCTCATGCTCTCTCTCTCTCAAATAAATAAAATCTTAAAATAAATANATAAATAAAAAAAATAAAATAAAAATGAACCTGAAAAGAACAAAAGTGACTTTTAAACGAAACAACAAAAAGAGGTGATTACCAACAGCTGGTGACAAGATCGTGTAGTCATTAAAGTTTTGGAGATCCATGCTTTAATCAAAACTCAAATAAGGTGGATTAAACCAGGGTTTCTTAAGCTTGGTAGTACTGACATTTTGAGCTAGATGATTTTGTTGTTGTTGTTCTGGGGAGCTGTCCTATGCATTGTAGGATATTTGGCAATATCCTTGGCCTCTACCCATGGGATACCAGTGGCCTCCCTGCCCCAAGTTGTGACAACCAAAAATGTCTCCAGACACTGCCAGAGTCCTCTGAGGGGTACAGGACCCCCTGTTAAGAACCACTGTTAGACAAGTGCTTAACTTTTCTGTATCTTAATTTCCCCAATCATCAGTTTGCCCATCTGCAAAATGAGATAGAAGTAGTCGTCATCTTATTCATGGTCTTTTTCAATTCTGAAATTCTAGTCCATACTTTATTCATCATC
>NW_023191207.1:0-871 GCF_002007445.2 Ailuropoda melanoleuca | reverse complement strand
TATGAAAGAAATCTAAATCTGAGCTAGATGCCAAGAAAACACCACAGGAGACGATGCCAAATGAGATATGGAGGGAGGAGAAAAGAGCTCAACCAATGCATGGAGCGTCTCCCATGGGTCAGGCACTGGAATAGCTGCTTCACAAGAATCCTGNACAAGAATCCTATCACGTGACCTTCAAAAATCCCTCTGAGATGCCTAATACGATCTTTAAAATTTTTAAATTTTCCTCAGGTACCTAAGCTAGGTGCTGGTGGAGGGAGGCCTCAGACCCAGGTCTTCTGGAGGTGAGGACCACACTGGTGTTTCAGAGCCAGAGCTTAAAATGGGAGCCCTGTTGGCCAACAGAGAGCCATGGGGAGGAAGGGCCACTCGGGACCAAATACACATGAGCCCAAGGTGCTGTGTCTGAAGGCAGAAGGGGAGTCAAAACAGAGGCCGCAAGAGCTGGAAATAAGGGAATGAGGACTCTCAGATCAGTGGTGGGTTTCTCCTACAGGAAGGAAAGACCTTGAGAACGTTCCTATAATTTCTCTGGCTCTCAGAGTTGGAGGAGGTCATTGTTAGGTCTTTTCAAACTCTTATTCCCAGGATCCCAGACTCAGTGGCACAGATAAGCTCACGAGGGCAGAAGAGACAGAACAGGAAATGGGAGAACCTTTGGGGATCATCACAGGCTTGGAGTTCAAGAAGCAAAAAGAGCCCCAAAAAGCATGAACAGAAATGTATAAAAATGACTCCAAATGTGCCACGTGTCCCAAGGCAAACAGAGGTGCTTCCGAAGGGAGGGCGAAGTTAGCAGAGTGTGAGGGGTTCTAAAGGAACAGGGGCAGAAGGGAGCATTTTTACTTGGCATGGAGGAGGTTACTGG
>NW_023191206.1:277-557 GCF_002007445.2 Ailuropoda melanoleuca | reverse complement strand
TTAAAAAAAACAAAAAACAAAAAAAGGTGAGAAACATGGGACGGTCCTAGGAAACTTAACTGGTGTTTCGGCTGAAATGTCCTATGTCTGTTTAACACAGGCTCTTCCCCTGACCTGCTCACAGTGGGCTCCATAGGTCTGTGACGTGCATGGAATTATAGTCCAGGTCGTGCGTGGGTGTGAGTGTGCGTGTTCATGCGTCTGTGTCCCCCCGCACCCATGCATCCCCCAACATCCACAGGAGAAGGTATAGTGCTTTCTCCTGAGATTTTCAGAAAGG
>NW_023191206.1:0-219 GCF_002007445.2 Ailuropoda melanoleuca | reverse complement strand
GACAGAGATAGAGACAGCCAGCGAGAGAGGGAACACAAGCAGGGGGAGTGGGAGAGGAAGAAGCAGGCTCATCGCAGAGGAACCTGATGTGGGGCTCGATCCCATAATGCCGGGATCATGCCCTGAGCCAAAGGCATACGCTTAACCGCTGTGCCACCCAGGCGCCCCCAGAAAGGTTTTTAAAATAACCCTTAAAAGGATAGTCCTGTAAGGTTACTC
>NW_023191205.1:0-3201 GCF_002007445.2 Ailuropoda melanoleuca | reverse complement strand
TTTATTTATTTATTTATTTATTTATTTATTTATTTATTTGAGAGAGAGAAAGCACTAATGGAGAGAGGGGTGAGGGAGAGGGAGAAGCAGATTCCCTGCTGAGCAGGGAGACCAACACAGGGCTTGATCCCAGGACCCGGAGGTCAGGACCTCAGCCAAAGGCAGACGCTTAACCAAGTGAGCCACCCAGGCCCCCTGAGGTTTATCAATTTTAAATTTTTTCAAAGAACCAGCTCCTGGTTTCACTGATTTGTTCTTTTTTTTTAGTTTCTATATCTTTTAGTTCTGCTCTAATCTTTATTATTTCCTTCCTTCTGCTGGTTTTAGGTTTTATTTGTTGTTCTTTTTCCAGCTCCTTTTGGTGTCAGGTTAGGCTATTTATTGGAAATTTTTCTTGCTTCTCGAGGTAAGCCTGTATTGCTACAAACTTTCCTCTTAGAACTGCTTTCCTCTATCCCAAAGGTTTTGGACCATTGTATTTTCGATTGTTTCCATGTGCTTTTTGAGTTCTATGATATCTTGGTTGACCCATTCATTGTTTAGTAGCATATTATTTAACCTCCATGTGTTTGTGGTCTTTCCAGATTTTTTCTTGTGGTTGATTTCTAGTTTCGTAGCACTGTGGTCAGAAAAGATGCATGGTAAAAAAAAAAATGCATGGTATGATTTCAATCTTCCTGAATTCATTGAAACTTCATTTTGTGGCTATGTGATCTATTCTGGAAAATGTTCTGTGTACCCCTGAAAAGAATGTTTATTATGCTGTTTTAGGATGGAAGGTTCTGAACATATCTGTTAAATCCATCTGGTCCAATGTGTCATTCAAAGCTGTTTCTTTCTTGATTTTGTTTGGATAATCTGTCCACTGATGTAAGTGGAGTGTTAAAGTTCCCTACTATTAATGTATTGCTATCAATTAGTTTATCTTTGTTATTAATAGTTTTGTGTACTTGGGTACTGTCATTCTGGGTGCATAAATATTTATAATCATTATATATTCTTATTGTATTGTCCTCTTGATGATAGTGTCCTTCTTTGTCTCTTGTTACAGTGTTTGTTTTAAAGTCTATTTTGTCTGATAGAAGTATTGCTACTCCAGCTTTTTTTTCGTAACCATTTGAATGACAAATATTTCTTCATCCCCTCACTTTCAATCTGCATATGTTTTTTCATCTGAAATGAGTCTCTATTGGCAGTATATAGACAGGTCTTTTGTTTGCTTGTTTGTTTGATCTTTTGACTGGAGGACTTAGTCCATTTGCCATTTTATTACATTCCTTGGTGTGGACCTTCTTGGGTTGATTTTGTTTGTGGCTCTCTGTGCCTCCTGGATCTGGATGTCTGCTTCCATCCCAAGATTAGGGAAGTTTTCAGCTATTATTTCTTCAAATACATTTTCTGCCCCTTTTCCTCTCTCTCCTGGAATCCCTATAAAGTGAATGTTATTTTGCTTGATAATGTTGCTGAGTTCCCTTGACCTACTCTTATTATAATAATTTTTTCTTCCTCCTCCTCCTCCTCCTCCTCCNTTCTTCTTTTGTTCTCCTTGGTTGCTTTCCATTACTCTACCAGCTCGCTGATTCATTCTTCTGTTACCTCTCACCTACTATTTATTCCCTCTAGTGTACTTTTTTAAAGATTTATACATTTGAAAGACAGAGCACATGCATGAGTGGGGGGAGGGGCAAAGGGTGAGAGAATTCTCAAACAGACTCCCTGCTGAGTGTAGAGCCCAGTGTGGGGCTCAGTACCAGGACCCTGAGATCATGATCTGAGCTAAAATCAAGAGCCAGCCTCTTTAAACGACTGTGCCACCAAGTGCCCCACTCTAATGTATTTTTAGTTTCAGTTATTGATTTCTTCATCCCTGATTGTTCTTTTTTATATTTCCTTCCTCTTTGTTGAAGATTTCTTTGAGATTCTCACTCTTTTCTCAAGTCTAGTGAGAATATTTATGACCATTACTTTGAAATCTTTATCAGGCATATTGCTTTTCTCCACTTAAAGTTCTTTTGCTGTGATTTTATTCTATTCTTTCACACCCACACACCCACACATATAGACCTTTTTCACTGAGAATGTTTTTAAGATTTATCCATGCTATAGTACGTATCACTCTTCATAGTTCATTTCATTTTGTGGCTAAATAGTAATCCATTGCAATCATGGCTCTACTACATTTGTTCATTCATTTATCAGTTGATAGATGTTTCCACCTTTTGGCTATTGTGAATAGTACTGCTATGAATACGTGTGTACAAGTTTTTGATACAAAAACAGTAAAAAATAGAAAAAAGTGAAAAATATTCAAATACATATAAATAAGAAAATTCATTATCTCCCTGCCCTCCCTACTCTTTGTGAGGTAACCAATTTTTAATAGCCTAGTTTGCTTTGTTATTTGATTTTACAAAATCAAGATCATAATATATACATTACACTTCAATTTGCTTTTCACTTGAGATTACATTGTGGACATATTTTTTTACATTAGGATATTCAAGTGAAGCTTTTCTTTTTTAAGACAACTGCATTTTTTTTTCTTTCAACCTGCTAATGGAATATCTTGCTCCTGCAAATAACTTGCACTGTTTTATTCCACATGTGCATTTTTTTTCCCTTACCAATCAAGATTTTAGTTTTCATTCTAGGTCAAGCTCATGATATTTCTTTNATCTTGCTCCTGCAAATAACTTGCACTGTTTTATTCCACATGTGCATTTTTTTTCTCTTACCAATCAAGATTTTAGTTTTCATTCTAGGTCTAGCTCATGATATTTCTTCTGCAAGAACACTTTCTTGATTAATTAAACACATTATAAATTTTCCTTTATCTAAAATTCCATTCACTCACGATCTCCGAGAATTGTGTGAACATTAGATTCATCTGTATTTTTTCATTAATTGTTTAACTTATGGGTATTCAGTATTTCCAAACAAATAATAAATTATCTGAAGCAGAGGTGAATGTTTTCAGATTTTATTCTCTGCTGCCTCTAGAACAGAGTTAGATAATCAGAAGTGCTTATTAAAACTCATTGATATGATATTTCTGGCTACCTCTTAAATGATGGCTTTTCCAATTTCCAATTCCTGAATCTCTCTGGTCCAGGTGAAAATAATCACTGTGAATTCCCATAAGACTCTTGACATATATTCCTGTTGTGAACCAAATATCTTTGCTATTTAATGAATCCCATT
>NW_023191204.1:0-2143 GCF_002007445.2 Ailuropoda melanoleuca | reverse complement strand
AGTTTGCCTTGTTAACACTGTAAACACTTTCCTTGTTGTGGAGCGGGTCATGCCAATTAAAGGCACAGATGGCGCAGAGCGGGAGGGCAGTGCGTGTGTGCCTGGGGAGAAGCCCAGCCTTTTCTGGCCAGCTGCGGTCCCCACATTTCTGCTGGGAGTTCGCCGAGACACGGGGCTCTGGAAGGACAGCTGCTTCCGCCTAGTATGCAGCTACGACATGCCATTGGCTACCCATGGAGGTTGGGGGCATGGGTTTGGAGCCACAGAGACCTGAGTGTGTGTTCTGGCCCCTCCCTGTGCCTCAGTTTCTCCAGCAGTACCTACCTCATGGATGGTACAGTACTCAGCTCATGAGCAGTGGTAAGGCTCGAATAAAGGTACTCAGCATGGGGTGTGGCACTCATGAATGGAAGCTATTCTCTCCTCTCCCTCCACGTGCTCTTGTGGATATTTTTTACGCCTTATTGGCCAGCGAGCATCATTAGAATGTTCTTCCTTAGTGGGGGTATTTTCCCTTATGAGTCAAGGAAAAAGCCAGAATAACTCACTTGTAAGCATGTGGCCCAATCCTAGGACTCGATCTTGAAAGACTTCGATTTNCTCGATCTTGAAAGACTTGGATTGTTTCTGTTTGTGCACATTTTTATTAAAGAATAACATATGTGTAGAAAATCACACAGCATAAGTATACCACTTCTTAAATACTTACAGACTGAACATATTCCTGTATCCATGCCTACAACACATAACAGAATGTTACCAGCTCCCCTGAAGAGCCTGCTGAACCCACTTTCCCTCACTATTCCCCAGGAGTATCTACTGTCTAGACCTCTAGAGCACGGGCTAGTTTTGCTAATTTTTGAACTTGAGATAAACGGAATTATGCAAAGTTATATATACAGAAAAATTAATGGAATTTCTATTCATGGAAATGCACATGGAATGAAAAGTAAGTATAATCGAATGAAATTATATGAAAAATACATAAGCTTTGTATTCTTTATGCCTGTCTTCTTTCATTCAACATTTTGTTTGTGAGTTTCATCTGTGTTGTTTGTGAGTTTCATCTGTGTAGTTGCAGGTCACTCACTATGTGATCATACCTATGGTTTNTCATTCACTATGTGATTATACCTATGGTTGATTTATTCATTCAACTATTTATTGATGTTTGAGTTGTTTCCAGTTTTCAGCTAATATAAGTAGGGCTTCTGTGAATATGCTTGCACATGTTTGTTGGTGAACAGATGTGTGCACTTCCTCCGAGTAGAGTTGCTGAGTCATAGGTTATGTGTGTGGTTGGCTTTAGCACATACTGTGAAATCGTTTTATGAAGTGTTTGTACCAATTTATACCGCCACATAATGTATGAGAGTTTCAATTGCTTGGATGCTTGGTGTTGTCTGTCTTTTTAATTTTAACCTATTACAGTAAGAGTGAGAGATATTACGTTGTAGTTTTGATTTGTATTTGCCTGATGTCTAAGAACCTTTTTATATATCTTTTGGATAGTTGGATACCATCTTTTGTGAACTTCCTGTTCGTGTCTTTTGCCCATTTTTCTTTGGGGTCATCTGTCTTTTCTCTTACTAAGTCATAGGAGTTACAGTTGACCCTTGAACAATGCAGAGGTTAAGGACAGCTGCACAATTGAAAATCAACTTTTGAATTCCCCAGAGCTTAACTACTAACAGCTTATTGTTGACTGAAAGTCTTACGAATGACATAGTCAACTAACACACATCGTGTATGTTACATGTATTATATACTATATTCTTGCAATAAAGTAAGCTATTGAAAAGAAAATGTTATTAAGAAAATCATAAGAAACAGAAAATACATGGACAGCACTGTACTGTATTTGTTGAAAAAATCTGCATACAAGTGGACCTTTGCAGTTCAAACCTGTGTTGTACAAGGATCAACTGGGTTTTTTTATACTTTGGATAGAAGTTTATTTTGAATTTGCAAATATCCATTCCCATTCTACTGGTCATCTTTTCATTCACTTCACGGCATGTTTTGATCACTATCAAAAGATGTAGCTGTAGTCTAATTTATCGGTATTTCCCTTAGCTCTTACGTGAATTGTTTAAGAAAGAAATCTTTGCCTACCCCCAAGGTCATGAAGACATTCTCCTGT
>NW_023191203.1:907-1131 GCF_002007445.2 Ailuropoda melanoleuca | reverse complement strand
TCATCTCTCGTGAGTAAGGGAGCATAAACGAAAAGGTTCAGGATTTTCGAGGACTCAGCGCCCTTCTCATTCGTAATAAAGCAGTGCGTTCAAAAAAAAACCTCCAGCGAACAGGAGCCTTTTCACTGGGGTCCCCGATTCCACATTGGGTGTAGGGGCCTGGGGAGGATCCAGCCCTTAGAACCAAGAAACAAAGTGTGAGGGGAAACCCCTTGAAGTCACGA
>NW_023191203.1:324-526 GCF_002007445.2 Ailuropoda melanoleuca | reverse complement strand
TCAGCGCCCTTCTCATTGGTAATAAAGCAGAGCGTCCAGGAAAACACCTCCAGCAAACAGCAGCCTTTTCACTGGAGAGACCGATTCCACAATGGGTGTAGGGGCCTGTGGAGGATCCAGCCCTTAGAACCAAGAAACAACGTGTGAGGGGAAACCACTTGAAGTCAAGACGGCCTTATGGAAGGTGGAACAGGAATCAAGG
>NW_023191203.1:0-179 GCF_002007445.2 Ailuropoda melanoleuca | reverse complement strand
GAAAAGGCCCAAAACACGTCCGTCAGATACAACACCGTACAGGGACCGTCTTAGCACTATCATCACCCTTCGTGAATAGGGAAACATGAGGGAAAGAGGTCGCGGTCCCCTGACGAGAGTGCCCCATTGTGGTCTCTGAGACCACACACAGTGCAGGGAAATATCAACGATCATCATCT
>NW_023191202.1:0-795 GCF_002007445.2 Ailuropoda melanoleuca | reverse complement strand
ATTTGAGAGAGGGGTGCCTGGGTGGCACAGCGGTTAAGCGTCTGCCTTCGGCTCAGGGCGTGGTCCCGGCGCTATGGGATCGAGCCCCACGTCAGGCTCCTCTGCTATGAGCCTGCTGNCCGCTATGAGCCTGCTTTTTCCTCTCCCACTCCCCCTGCTGTGTTCCCTCTCTTGCTGGCTGTCTCTATCTCTGTCGAATAAATAAATAAAATCTTAAAAAAAACAAGATTTTATTTGAGAGAGAGAGAGTACAAATAGGGGGAGGGGCAGAGGGAGAGGGAGAAGCAGGCAGCTAGCTGAGCAGGAAGCCAGTTGCAGGACTCCATCACAGGATCCTGGGATCATGACCTGAGCTGAAGGCAGACACTTAACCCACTGAGCCACCCAGGTGCCCCACCGAGGTATATTTTTCTCANCCACCGAGGTATATTTTTCTCACAAATAAAATTGTGCCATTTCTGCGTTTTAATTGCTTAAGTGGCCCCTTAGCTCAATGTGACAAACTAGATATTCATGACACACTGTAGAGGACTGTCTCAACTAGACACTGTGCACTCAACATTTTTTCAAAATGGTTGCTCTGCTCTAAACTTGCTAGCTCTTTCATGCCACTTTGCTTTTGCAGATGCCTTTCTCCATGACTTATATGCTCTCCAACACTTTGATGAGGAGTCCAACAAGTATTTTTCAGATCTCAGGCAAAACTCATCAGGGGCCACCTGGGTGGCTCAATCAGTTGAGCATCTGACTTCTGCTCAGGTCATGATCTCAGGGACCTGGGATTGAGCCCCGCTG
>NW_023191201.1:0-1447 GCF_002007445.2 Ailuropoda melanoleuca | reverse complement strand
ATTCATACAGTAATGTACTTCGTGACCCTTAGAAGTCATACCAAAAGAAAAATTTATGTCTTGGGGGAAAATCCCCTAAAAATGTCAGTTGAAAAAATGGTTTATGGAACTGTATACTTTGGGGATTCTTGAAGTTGGGCTTGGTGGATGGGCGNGGGCTTGGTGGATGGGCTTCAAAATCATCTGAAACTTTCAGTGTCTATGCATTTGTTTCTGGGGCAAGTTTTCGTGGTTTGCACCACATGCTTCAAGAGATGCATGATCCAAAGGAGACAAGAAGCTCTAGCAGAGTGAAACCAAGCCAAAGCCCCTGACTCTTGGCATGAACACCTCTCCTGTCCCCTCACCCCTGCTAGGGCCTGAAACACGCCAAGCACTGTGCCGGCAGCTATAGACACACCGATGAGCAAAAGCTGACATTGTCTCTGTTGTCAGGCAGCTCTGTCTAGCTGGGAACAAGGATGTTAACAAGATAATCATATAAATACCTGCATGATGACAAAATAGATAAGTGCCTTGAAGCAAAATGCCAGGGTGCTAGGGCACTTCTTGAATGAGATGACGAATGTGTATCTCGTGGTTAAAATAGGTGCGTGTGTAACCCATGTCTAACAGGATGGGGATTTCACAAATGACTACTACCGGCAAGATGGAGAGACGGAGTAAGGTAGCAGACCTTTCTTCGTAGAAGTGATCTTAGTATCTGACTTCGAGACCCAGCTTCCTCTCAGCAGACGAGGCCACACAGACACGTGAGGGGAAATGAGCCCCGTCTTGTGACTTTCATTCAAATTCAGTCTCACCTCGCATAGCACTGTCCACGGTCAGGGTTAAGACCATGGAGGCGCAGTTGCCTGCCCTGACTCTTCGTGGGTGGCTCCCAGATGGCCCATGGAGGCTTCCTCCTTCCCTCCTCCAGGCAACCTATTGAAACTGGGATGTCCATGCATCCTCCCTGCTAGTATCTGGGCCTCTTGCTGGAGCCTGAAAAGCTGCTTTGAAGTTGGGACTCGTTATGTCCAAGTGCAGCCGGCTACTGTCCTTCTGGCCACGCCAGTCATGTGGGCCGGTTAGCCATGCTTCTCCTCCCAGCCTGCAGCCAGGAGATGGCTTGTCAGAGCGTCTTCTCTCCGATGCTCGGGACCAGCTTCCTCGGCCTGTGACCCAAGCAGTTGCCAGGGCTCTGTGCTCAGGAGCGGCCCTGCTTGCCGTAATGCTTTGCTGTCACTGTCTTGAGATTCTTAATCATTTTATCTCTAACTTGTGTTTTGTAGGTAATGTATGTAGGTGAGCAGAGGAGAGATGCTCAATTGGCATGTCCACCATCTCTTCCTGCCCCGTTCTCGTATATTGTTCATGATGCCCGATGACACAGCGTTCATGCGGACCCCAGTGTGTGAGTGGGTGGTGAGGGAGACAGAACAAGCGTGCATAAGTGTGTGGCCTC
>NW_023191200.1:0-2197 GCF_002007445.2 Ailuropoda melanoleuca | reverse complement strand
ACACACGTGTGCTCCTTCTTTGTCTTGGTTCTTCAAGAAAGGAGGAGAAACCTCCTGTCAGCGCAGAGGGCGACCTGCTCGCTTTGATTCCCAGCCATTGGCTGAGCTCTGCTCTCTGGAAGGCACCGTGGGTGAGCGGTGAGGACTCTAGGAGAAGCAGGACACGTCCCAGAAGCCGGGAACAGAGGGGACCTCCCCGAGGGTGGGCCCCAGTGTCAGTCCAGGAGGGTCCCTGGGCGGGATGGGGACACTTGGCCAGTGGGGCGGGACTGGTACATCCGGGTCTCCAGAGAGACTGGGGGCCTTGGTGTAAGGGCCTGGGACTCCCTCAGGTGGGCAGAGGGGAGGGCCCGTGTCCTGCTGGGTGTCCTGCTGAGGATGCATAGGGAGGACTTCGGGACGCTGGACCCCAGCGCAGAGTCAGTCAGGGAATGTCCACGGGGAGTGGGGGAGGGGGGAGATGAGAACACGTTGTGAGTCCGGACTTCTGAGTAGGGGTCTCTGAGAGACTAAATGCCTGATGGAGGGAGATGATGCTCAGGTGGGCAGAGGGGATGGCCCGGGTCCTGCTGGGCTTCGTGGTGAGGATGCAGAGGGAGGGCTGCAGGAAGCTGGAATGCTGCACAGACTCAGTCAGGGAAGGTCCCTGGGGAGGGGGGGAGGGGGGAGATGAGAACACNGGGCCTTGGTGTAAGGGCCTGGGACTCCCTCAGGTGGGCAGAGGGGAGGGCCCGTGTCCTGCTGGGTGTCCTGCTGAGGATGCATAGGGAGGACTTCGGGACGCTGGACCCCAGCGCAGAGTCAGTCAGGGAATGTCCACGGGGAGTGGGGGAGGGGGGAGATGAGAACACGTGGTGAGTCCGGACTTCTGAGTAGGGGTCTCTGAGAGACTAAATGCCTGATGGAGGGAGATGATGCTCAGGTGGGCAGAGGGGATGGCCCGGGTCCTGCTGGGCTTCGTGGTGAGGATGCAGAGGGAGGGCTGCAGGAAGCTGGAATGCTGCACAGACTCAGTTAGGGAAGGTCCCTGGGGAGGGGGGGAGGGGGGAGATGAGAACAGGTGGTGAGTCAGGACTTCCGCATAGGGGTCTCAGAGAGACTAAAGGCCACTTGGAGGGAGCCAAAGCTCAGGTGGGCAGAGGGGAGGGTCCTGGCACGAATGATAGAGGAGACCAGGGATGAACCATAACGAAGGACAGAGGGGACCCTGGCAGAAGCCTAGGATGGCAGTCTAGGGAGCCTCCCGGGAGGGATGGGAAGACACCGCCACTGTGGCCGGAGTTCCGCAACCCAGTCTCCTGAGAGAATGGGGGCCTCGGAGAAAGAAGTAGGTCCCCTGTCCAGTGGACAGAGGGGAGGGCCCAGGTCCTGCTGGGCTTCACTCTGAGGATGCAGAGGGATGACTGCGGGACACTGGACACCTGCACAGAGTGAGACAGAGAAGGTCCACAGGGGGCGGGAGGGGGGGATGGGAACATGTGGTGTGTCCAGACTTGGGCTTTTGGGTCCCTAATAGTAATGGCCTGATGGAGGGAGATGATGCTCAGGTGGGCAGAGGGGAGGACCCCGGCGCCAATGGGAGAGGAGCCAAGTGATGAACCATGACAGAGGACAGAGGGGACCCTAGCAGAAGTCCGCCTAGGATGGCAGTCTAGGGAGCCTACGTGGTGGGATGGGAAGACACCGCCACTGGGGCTGGATTTCCGCAACTAGGTCTCCTGACAGAATGGGGACCTCAGAGGAAGATATAGGTCTTCTGTCCAGTGGCAGAGGGGAGGGCCCAGGTCCTGCTGGGATTCAATGTGAGGATGGAGAGGGAGGACTGAGAGACCCTGGTTCCTAGCACAGGGGTTCCAGGAAGGACCCTGGTGGGGGATGGGAACACGTGGTGGGTCTTGACTTCCGCACCTGGGTATCTGACTGACAATGGGCCTGTTGTAAGGAGCAGATCTCAGGTCTTTAGAGGCGAGGTCCCAGGCGCTTATGGGCGTCAAGGTATGAACCCTGAAGGAGGACAAAGGGTAACTCACAGAGGTCAGGCCCTAGTGTCAGTCCAAGCAGGGCCCTGGGCAGGATGGGGAAACGTGGCCAGTGTGGCGGGACTGGTGCATCCAGGTCTCCGGAGTGACGGGGGAGCTGGTGGAAGGAGCCAATGCTCAGGTGGGCAGAGGGGAGACCCCAGGGCCTGCTGGGCTTC
>NW_023191198.1:372-610 GCF_002007445.2 Ailuropoda melanoleuca | reverse complement strand
CCCTTGCCACAGCAGGTTTGATAGGATACTTCCCAGGCCCATACAACCAATGTGGAATCAGGGTCCCCAGGAAAAAGCTGATGTTAGCTGGAGGTGTTTACCTGGACGCGCTGCTTGATTAACAAGAAGAAGGGTGCTTAGTCCTCGAAAAACCTGAAATTTTTCATTCATGCTCCCTTACTCATGAGAGATCCTGTTCGTTGATATTTCCCTGAATTGTGTGGTGTCTCAGAGACCA
>NW_023191198.1:0-186 GCF_002007445.2 Ailuropoda melanoleuca | reverse complement strand
GCCCATACAAGCACTGTGGAATCAAGATCCCCAGGGAAAAGGCTGATGTTCGCTGGAGGTGTTTTCCTGGACACTCTGCTTGATTGCGAAGAAGAAGGGCGCTGAGTCCTCGAAAATGCTGAACTTTTTCACTCACGCTCCCTTACTCATGAGAGATCATGTTCGTTGATATTTCCCTGAATTGTG
>NW_023191197.1:0-914 GCF_002007445.2 Ailuropoda melanoleuca | reverse complement strand
TTTATTTCTGTTGGCTCTTTACATATATGGGATCATACTTAGCATATTGTCTGTGACATGCTTTTTTTTTTTCTTTAGTGATACGTCATGAACGTATTTTAATTGCTGCAGAGTTTTCTTAGTGCATTAGCCTGCTCAGACAGCCANTTCTTAGTGCATTAGCCTGCTCAGACAGCCGTACAAAATCCTCTGTTTTCTATGGTTCAAACCACAGGAATTTACCTCTCACAGTTCTGGAGGTGGGAAGCCCAGACCGAGTCACAGCAGGTTTGATTTTTGGTGAAAGCCCTCTTCCTGGCTCGCACACAGTCATTTAGCCTTTCCTGAGTGCACACAGAGAGGGAGCTCTCTGGTGTTCTTCTTGTAAGGACACTTACTCTCCTGGATCAAGACCCCACCCTTACGACCACATACAATTTTCATTACCTCCTTAGAGGCCCTATCTCCAAATACAGTCACATTGTGTATTAGGCCTTCACTATATGAATTTTGGGGAGACACATTTCAGTCTATAGCACTGGATGTGGAACATGATAAATGCCTTCTATAGGGTGAATGTTAACCATTTATTACACGTTTTAATACTGTTTTCTAGTCTGTTGCTTGATTTAAAAATTGTGCTCATTTTCATCAGATAAAATTTTTAAATCTATAATTTTTGATTTGGCAGGAGCATCACAAAATGTGCTGATACTCCCGTGCTTCCCAAAATTTACACAAGGCGAGACCTTGCCATGGCATTCATAGCCCTGCTTCTCTCTCCTTGCAGCCCACAGTCACACCGCCCCACTCAGGTCCCGCCTCCTCGACTGCAGCACAGAGCAGAAATGCTTAGAGTACATATTGTCATAAAAACAATCAGAATAAAAGCTCATTGAACATAATTCCGCCTGCTTTCCTTATGCAGAAATTGG
>NW_023191196.1:0-522 GCF_002007445.2 Ailuropoda melanoleuca | reverse complement strand
GTATTGACCATTTTGTTAGGGAATCTCTTCTCATTTTAAGAATTGTGTCGTCTGTCTTCTTCTTAATTGATCTGTAAGCGTTCTTTATATATTCTGGATGCAAGTCTTGTTGTCTGTATGTATTGCAGATATTTTCACAGCCTGTAGTTCGTTTTTTTCTCTCTCTTAATATTGTCTTTTAATGAACAGAAGATCTTGATTTTAATGAAGTGCATTTTAATCGATCTTTTTAAAATTTTTTTTAAAGTTTTTTTTTTTAAGATTTTATTTATTTATGTGACAGAGATAGACAGCCAGCGAGAGAGGGAACACAGCAGGGGAGNGAGAGAGGGAACACAGCAGGGGAGTGGGAGAGGAAGAAGCAGGCTCTAAGTGGAGGAGCCTGCTGTGGGGCTCGATCCCATAACACCGGGATCACGCCCTGAGCCAAAGGCAGATGCTTAACAACTGTGCTACCCAGGCGCCCCCGATCTTTTTTTTTAAACAGTTGCTACTTTTTGTGGCCTATTTAAGAAATCTTTC
>NW_023191195.1:0-564 GCF_002007445.2 Ailuropoda melanoleuca | reverse complement strand
CACACCACCGACTTCTCCTGCCCGTCAAACCGGCACTCGTTGGTTGAGATGTAGGCCAGCTCGTCTATGCCACCTAGAAGAGAACAGACACTGGCCTTGAACGCACACACGTTTGTCCGGGACGTGGACATGCGGACTGGGGGGCAGGCAGGACACTCATTCCTCTCTTTCGGGAGCACACAACTCCTCCTTAGGGGACAGCAGTGGCCATAGGGCTTCACACCCAGGACTGCCCCCTCCCACCAGCCACGTAGCCNCTGCCCCCTCCCACCAGCCACGTAGCCACAACAACTCCCTACTCTTGCTGTTTCCCTCTACCCTGAAATAAATACAACGATCCCTTCTTCACCGGGTTACTTCGAGCACCAAGTGACATAGCCAAATACAGAACCCAGCAGGGCAAGTACTCATCAGGCAGCCCCTTCCCTCACTGGCTGAACACCAAATCCCAGGGCACTCGACCAGGGCAGGTGAGCAGCAGGAAAGCACACCGGACTGTACTCCCCACTGTACCTTCGTGCCCAGCAATGGCTTTGCAGATGAAATCCTTCTCTGGCCTCCCAG
>NW_023191194.1:0-1249 GCF_002007445.2 Ailuropoda melanoleuca | reverse complement strand
CTTGAAGTTATTTCAATTTGTCATAATTCACCAGTCTACTCAGGTAGTGATATAATGTGGTGACTCTGTGCACTTAGTTATTTGCAGTCATTATCTCATCTAAATGTACTGTATAGACTTAGCAAAATTGCTTTCTAGTACTTCAGCACTGTTTGTAATTCTATTTCATAATGTTGCATGATTTTTATNTGTTTGTAATTCTATTTCATAATGTTGCATGATTTTTACATTTCAGTGAAATAATTGGTCAGGTAAAGCTTTGACATGGTACCTGAAAACAAGGTCATCCCACCACTATTACATCCTTGATGCTGAAATTTAGGGCATAGGATAAAAGATCCAAAATGAGACAGCATTACGTGGAAAAGACAACCATGGAATTTCCTGGTAGCAGCATGGCTTCATAGGTGAGAGCTGAGATTTGGAATTGGACGAATATAGGTTTAAACCAGTTTAACCACTTGTCTAACATAATTATTAATGCTTCTATCTGCATAATGATAAAATAATTACCATCTTGCCTCATAATAAATTGCATTATGTAAGATGATTAGCAGAATACCTGATAAATGGTAAGTGGTCAACACATCAGGATTCTTATGGGATTATTACTATTATTGGCACGTGGAGTACTGAAGACAGAGAGAATTTGCTTTCTTCTGGTTCCTGCTGAATTTTCTTAAAGCTTGAAGATAATGTTTTAATAGATACTTGCCAAAGTAAAAGTTTTTCACTCTAGAGGTTTTACTAGAAACAAGGAGGAACAGAGGATATCACAGTGGGCTTGCTAAAATCCAGGCCAGCATAGCCTACGCCAGCAACCTGCACAAGGGAAAAAAAGAAAGGGTAATGATGGGGTCTTTAATTATCTGACTGTAATGTCTCTTCTGTCAAACCCTGGATTGACAATTAGCCCCAAAACATTCATTTCACTGTCCTCACAAAGTAAGCCCAACGAATTATTTGCCATTAAATTGTTGCTTAATTACAAGACTTCAAGTTATCAGCCATTATCAGCAAAATGTTCCACTCACTGGACAGAGTATTTTGCTTCTTTTGGCATGGTAATTTATAGGTATGTTTAATTGCTTTGGTAGATGTTTGCCGACAGTAAATATTTTCGCTCCAAACATTATTAAGAGGGATGAATATCATAAGTTTTCCTGATGCCCATTTGGTCTTACAGTTCTTCCTCAACTTACAACACAGTTACATCCTGATAAACCTATTGTAAATTGAGGGGCGCCTG
>NW_023191193.1:0-3629 GCF_002007445.2 Ailuropoda melanoleuca | reverse complement strand
ATACAAACAAATAACACAGGCTCCCTCTCAAAGGTGCTCCCAGTCTGTGGAGAGTCTGACCATCACGGGGCAGTGTAGTAAGTGCAACAAGGTGTAGGCAGGCCATGCTATGGGAGCACAAAGAGTGTAGACCCATCTCCAAAGACAGAGGAGGAAGCCTTCAAAGAATTGCCAGTAAAGGAACAGGTCAACTGAGGTTTAAAGAAGGACTAGGAATTAAACACCTTGCACTTTACAGAGCAGCAGAGCTTTACGCCAGAAGTCCTGGTGGGTAGGTGGAGTATCGAAAGCTGGGGCTGATGCCCTTAAAAGCATCTCTGCTACTCAGATTCCTTGAGCAGATTTTAATGCTAGAGATTCCCCTTCTTTTGGCGCCAGCCTGCCCTTTCAACAAAATTTTTAGTCCAAAAGTAATAATTTCAAACACTTTGTGGCAGTGAAGGTTTTGGTTGCCAAAAATGAAAGCCATCTCAAGCCAACTTAAAGGAAAGCGCATGCTTTAGAATACTGGGTAGCCCACAGAATCACTGANAAAATGAAAGCCATCTCAAGCCAACTTAAAGGAAAGCGCATGCTTTAGAATACTGGGTAGCCCACAGAATCACTGAAAATATGTGAGAAGTCCTTAACACCTATAGGAACCAAGGGAAGCAAGGCATGGCCAAGATGACCTCTGACTTTAGTACCATCCCGACAGGACACTTGTGGCCACGCCCTAGACTCTGCTACCGCACCCCCCGCCCCGAACACTTGCACTTACTGCTAGTCTCTCACTTCAGCCTCATCAGTGTGAGAAATCTCTATCCTTAGACCTTTGTTTCATTCATATTCCTGTGCAGAGTTTTCACAAGGCTTGTGAGGAAACATCTGCCCCAAAAAGACATGCCTTTCATCTGTTTATAGATATTGGACAGCCGGAAACATGCATATGTGCTCATGTGTGTACATGCATGTGTGTGCACGTGCGTGTGCACACACACACACATGCTAAACATTATCTCCTGCCTGGATCACAGGGATATTTTGAGCATTTGAAATAATAGGCATTAAGTATACTGAAGCAAAGTGTTATCCATGTATAAAGTATTAACATCAATGATTAACTTTAGTCAGTAAAAATTATAAATCATTTATGCTCTTTGCAACAAGAAAACAGTTGTCATTTTCCCTGAAATGATCTAAATTAGCTACATTTTGGAGTGAGGCTGAATGTCATTAAAATATAATACACTAAACTCCTTCAAAAGGAATATTTGTGTATTTAAATTTAAATGAAGTATGAATAGACTTATATTAACATCCTAAACAACAGCATAATTATATAACAAATATGTCTTCTGTTTATAGACATTATGCTAACAGTATTTTGAAAAACATATTTTAAAGATTAATTTTTAATAAAATACCTGGAAACAGTCGTAAGGATAAAAAATATTGTATTCATTGATTTGTAATATTTACATAAATTTGGTGTTCTGAGTGCTTTTGATGTCAAGTTATTATGAGAACCAAGACCCATTTGTATTAAAATAAGTTAGGTCAGCTATTATAACCAACCAAAAAAATCCCAGTGGTTAAAAATAGTAAAGGAGAATTTCTTGCTCACATCACAGTCCAACATGGGCCAACAGAGGTATCTTTTGCGTGTAGATATTTGGAGAGCTAGATCTCTTCTAACTAGTAGCTTAGCTTTATCCTAAAGACTTAGAGCTTGCCACTGGACACTGCAGCCAGCCAGAAGAAAAGGAAAAGAGAAAATATAAAAGAATACAGAGTCTAGTCACATGACCATGCCCAACTTTGAAAGAGAATGGAAAGTATTCTGAGGACCACGAAAGAAAAGTTAACATTTTGGTTAACAGCTCCTAGTCTTCTGTCACATGAACTTATAGGGATTCTTAACAACACATAGGAGGGAGTTAGTGTGGAGAGAACTCTCTACATATTAATTCAAAAGGGGTAAGGAGAGGAGGACAGTTGGTTGACCTCCCTACTCTGAGCCCTCTGTGGGGGCGGGGCTGGCTGACAAAGCTAAGTTGACACTTCATCAGTGCGTCCCTGAGGTTTTGCTCCTCAGTGTGACTGGCTGATTAAAATCACTTTTGTTTTCATATACTATTTAGGAACTACAGTAGGCAGAATCATGGTCCCGAAAGACGTTCACATCCTAATTCCTAGAACCTGTGAATCCTACCTTACGTGGCAGAGGGAAATTAAGGTTGCTGATCAGCTGGTTTTAAAATGGGAGATGATCCTGAGTTACCCAGAGGGGCTCAATGGAATCACAGTGGCCCATGACAGTGAAAGGGGGTCAAAGTGATGCCATGTGAGGAGGACTTGACCGACTGATGCTGGCTTCGAAAATGGAATTAGAAGCCCGTAATGCAAGGGATGTGGGTAGGCGCTAGAAGTTGGGAAAGGCAAAGAAACGGGTTCACCCCTAGAGTCTCCAGAGTGATACACAGCCCTGCCGACACCTTGATTTTTAACCCAGTAAGATCCATCCAGATTTCTGACCTAAAGAACTGTAAGATGATAAATGTGTGTTGTTTTAAGCCACTAAACTGGCAGTACTTCGTTAAAGCATGAACTGTAATAAATCATTGCTTGTATAAAACATATAAAAACTCCTAAGCCTACTAAAATGCCAGTCACTAGAAGAGCTGCCCAGACAGAGGCGGCTGTACCCATAACACACTCAAAGAAGAAAGTTACCCAAGGGGTGCTACCACTTCCTAAAATGTTTTTTAAACTAGCTGAAACGTCATCCTGTCCCCGAGATGTGATTTTTATTCCCTTTAAGCACAGTTTCTATAGGAGCTAAAGAAACAGTCTCCCAGCATCCAGCTGAACACTGGTGTTCAGTAACATCAGAGCACCTCTCAGCTTACCCTGAGTCCTTTTGATCTNTAGTTTCTAGCATATAGGTCCTTTACGTCTCTGGTTAAGTTAATTCCAAGGTAACGTATGGTTTTTGGTGTTATTGTAAATGGGATGGATTCCCTAATTTCTCTTTCTTCAGTCTCGTTATTCGTGTATAGAAATGCAACTGATTTCTGGGCATTGATTTTGTATCCTGCCACCTTACTGAATTGTTCTATAACTTCTAATAGTTTGGGAGTGGATTCCTTTGGGTTTTCCATATAGAGTATCATGTCATCTGCAAAGAGAGACAGTTTGACTTCTTCTTTGCCGATTTGGATACCTTTGATCCCTTTTTGTCTTCTGATTGCTGTTGCAAGGACTTCTAGTACTATGTTGAATAATAGTGGCGAGAGTGGGCATCCTTGTCGTGTTCCTGATCTTAAGGGAAAGGCTTCCAGCTTTTCCCCATTGAGAATAATGCTTGCAGTAGGCTTTTCATAGATGGCTTTTATGAGATTGAGAAATGTACCCTCTATTCCTACACTCTGAAGGGTTTTAATCAGGAAAGGATGCTGTATTTTGTCAAATGCTTTTTCTGCATCAATTGAGAGGATCATATGGTTCCTGAGTCTTTTCTTGTTGATATGATGTATCACATTGATTGATTTGTGAGTGTTGAACCATGCTTGCCTCCCAGGTATGAATCCCACTTGGTCATGATGGGTAATCCTTTTAATGTACTGTTGGATTCTATTAGCAAGGAT
>NW_023191192.1:434-791 GCF_002007445.2 Ailuropoda melanoleuca | reverse complement strand
CTGGGGAGGTCGTGTCAGGGCTCCCCGACGCCTCTGGCCATTTGGCCAGAAGGACCGAAAGGTGACACCAGAAGGCCCAGAGCCGGCCAGCCCAGCCCCACACGCTCTGATCTGACTGTGCAGCCCAGGTCCCGTCCGTGTGTGCCTGCGTTTGTGTGTGTGTGTGTGTGTGTGTGTGTAAGAGGTGTCACGTAGGGTGGGGCCACTCCGAGCAGAAGCAGGCTGATGAGGGGTCAATGTCCAATAGGCAGGTCATGTTCACACCCCAGGTCAAGCCTGGCTGGGTGGGACGGGGTGTGCGGGGGCTGCACCCTTCTGCCCAAGCTTTATCCCGAGCCCTGCAGGGATGGGTCACTG
>NW_023191192.1:0-358 GCF_002007445.2 Ailuropoda melanoleuca | reverse complement strand
GATGGGAATGGCCTGGCAGGGCTGTGATGCCTCTGGGCCGGCTACCGGTCCCTGTCTTTGCAGAAGGCTGAGGAGGACACCGAGACGGACCTGGTGGACACGCCTTCCTCTCCAGGAGCAGGGACAGGGGATCACCTGGGAAGGCTTCCCACTCCACCCAGGCCACTGTCCCCAGTAGCCATTCACTCAGCGAGTGTGATCCAGGAGCCAGAAGACACGGAGGCCAAACCCGAGGGTGAGAAGACTGGGGCTGGGTGCATGGGGTAGGCGGAGATGGGTCGGTGCCGGCCCCCAGAGGCTGGTATGGGTCCAGAAGCAAGGACCGGGCTCAGAGCACCCAGTGGGTGGACTGCAGTCA
>NW_023191191.1:0-7110 GCF_002007445.2 Ailuropoda melanoleuca | reverse complement strand
GGGGGAGTCAGGTTCAGGTCTGCTCTTTCTTATTGGCAAAAGGAGCCTTCTACGGCGTCCCTGAGTGGATTTCATTTGACTGTTCAATTTATAGCTGAACTTTCCCGGAAGATTAGTCACAAGCTTCGTTCGGAAAAGCCTTGATCGTGAGTTTGGCCCGTGTTCCCTGCGAGCGCGGAGCCAATGGTTGCGTCCACAAGGGGGGAAAGATTCCGCGCCAAAGCCAAGTGTGAGAGTCCGAGGGCCAGTAGCGGAGCTTGCCGGTGGCCACGTGATCTCTGGCTGTTTAAAAATGCTCACCCCGCGCACCGCCCGCCTGTCCTCGAACCTGGAGAGTGCTGGGGATGTGTGGGGTTCGGCGTGCAGAATCCTTTTTGCGCTATTATTCTCCCTCGCTCTGGGAACTTGTGTAAATTAGAATGGCCGCTACTGGCTCGGGACCGCACACTTGCCGCACAGATGAGAAGGGGCTTGACGTTCCAAAATTTGTATTAATAACGTGATAATACCCCGGGAGCTCTTACTACTTTGCCATTTGCTGTAAATCTAGTCAGACATGGACAATTGCAACAAAAAGAAATTTAGATAAGAGTAAAAGCTCTTTTATTTTCTTAACAGCGTGAAAGATATTAGGTGCTAGCAGCACCCTAGATGTATCTAATCTGATCAATCTTAGGGGGAAAACTTTATTTAGTTAGAAAATTGGATCTCTGGGTCGCTGTAAAATTACCTGCCATTCAAATTGGCAGTCCTTGCTGCCCCTCCCGCTGCTGTGGGCTGTTCCAGCCCTAATTATTTCTAGATTGAACTATTTTTAATAGCCTAACTTCATCCTTGCCAGCACCCCTTGGTCCTGGCAGAGTCAAATCTTTTCCAGCTCTCGGTGTTTAAAAAAAAAAAAAAAATCTCGTAAACATTTCCCCGGGATCTCAAAAGAGATTCCTCACATGTTACCGGTTTTCTTCCAAATTTTATAGAATTGTGAACTATTTGTGCCCTAATCAGTTGTGAATATTAACATTATTTAATGTTAGTATTCACATTTAATGTTAGTAACATTAAAAGATCATGCAATCTTTTTTTTTCCCTTGTAGTTCCAAGTTTGGAGTCATTTTTCTGAATAGGACTTTGAGAATAAAAAGAAAACTTAGAGATAAACTTTTTTGGGTACCTTGAATTTCCCCAACAAGTTAAGGACCAAATTCTCACACCTTATAGGAGATACAGTCACTGTCCCTCCATAGAATCAATCACATTGGGGAAATTGGAGCTATTACGAAAAACTTAGTCATTGGAAAAATAATTGCCTGAATAAACCTTGCTAAACCTCCATAAATTGCCTCTATACGGGCACCAAATCCCCACTGTCTTCATATTCCATATAAATGGAATTATACAATATGTTGTACCAGGCTTCTTTTGTTTAGCATAATGTTCTCAGGTTTCATCCATGTTAGAGCCTGTAGCATATAGTAGTGGTACAGGCTACGTTCCATTTCATAGTTGAATAATATTCCATTGTATGAATAGATCACATTCTGTTTGTCCATTCATCAGCTGATGGACATATGGGTTGTTTCCACTTTCTGGCTATTAGGAATAAAGTTGCTATGGACATTCATGTTCAAGTTTTTGTGTGGATATATGTTTCCTTTCTTCTGAGTATGTCCCCAGGTGTGGAAGAGCTGGGTCATGTGGTAACTCTCCATTTAACCTTTAGAAGAAGTGCAAAACTGATAACCAAAGGGGCTGTGCCATTTTATTTATTTATTTATGTATGTATGTATTTATTTATTTATTTATATTTGGCAGAGAGAGAGTGAGCACAGGCAGGGGGAGCAGCAGGCAGAGGGAGAGGGAGAAGCAGTCTCCCCACTGAGCAGAGAGCCCAATGCAGGGCCCCATCCCAGGACTCTGAGACCATGACCTGAGCCAAAGGCAGCCACTTAACTGACTAAGCCACCCAACCGTCCCGGGCTGTGCCATTTTATACTCACACCAGCAATATGTGAAGGTTCTAATTCTCCTTGGCAAAACTTGTCATTGTTGTCTTCTTTATTTTAGCAGTCCTAGTGGATATGAAGTGGTATCTCATTGTGGTTTTGATTTTCATTTCCCTAATGACTAATGATGTTGAGCATCTTCTCATGTTTTTTGTGTTAATTTATATCTTTTACTAGAAGAAAATGCTTTGTCCATTTTTGAATTTGTCTTTTTGTTGCATTGTAAGAGTTCTTTATACATTCTGGACACTAGACCTTTAGATCAGATATAAGATTTGCAAATATTTTCTGTTTCTTTGGGTTATCTTTTCCCTTTCTTGATAATCTTCCTTGAAGTACATAAGTTTTACATTTTAATGTCATCTGATTAATCTGTTTTTTTATTTGGTTGCTTGTAGGTTTTGGTGTCATATCTAAGAAATCACGGCCTAACTTTTAGTCCAATTTTGATAACTGATATCTATGAAAGGAGTAACCTGACTACTTCACACTGCCTGGGAAACGCTTCTACCAGAAATTGCCAACACTCACCCCTCAGCTCATTTAGGCCTCCACTCAATTGTCAACTTCTCAGGAAGGTCTCCTTTGACTACCTTATCTAAAGTAGTACTACCCCTTGGTTACTCACCATACTTGATACAGCTTTACTTTTCTTAGAGCACTCTCTATCTGACATTCTCCCTCTCTTTCTCTGTCTCTCCTCCTTTTCATTTTCATTTATCATATACCCCACTCTCACGCTGGAGTATATGCTCCTGGAAAGAAGGAATTTTTGTTTACTTTGTCAACTGCTGGTTACTCAGTGTCCAGCATAGACTTGTAATAGGTGATCAATGATACTTTGTTAAGTTAATGATTCCCCAAGTCTCCAACGCAGTGCAGTGTTAACAAACTTTTTCATCTTTGCCAATCTGAAATATGAAAAATGCTATTTTAACATCTTTCAATTAGCATTTCTATTTCTGTGAGTGAGGTTTAGCACTTTCTCATACATTAAAAAATCATCAGGGCACCTGGCTGGCTCAGTGGGTAGAGCATGCGACTCTTAATTTCAGGGCATGAGTTTGAGCCCCACATTGGGAGTAGAGATTACTTAAAAATAAATAAAAATTATTTTTAAAAATTATTTAAAATTAAATTTTAATTTTAAATTTAAATCTAAATTTTAAATTTAAGTTTAAATCTATTTAAAAAATCTTTATTTCTTTCTGTATAAACATCTTTGTTTATTTCATCTTTATTTCTTTCTGTATAAACATCATTGTTTTCAATAGATGCTATTTTAATAAGTGAAGTAAATACAAGGGTTATAGATGTCATAGGGTTTGGTCATTCTGTACTTCATCAGGGTTTGGAATAGTGCCTGTTGAATGAATGAAAAATAACTACCAGAGACAACTAGGAGAAGGTGAACACATGAAACTTTGGATGTTTAAAAAGAGTCCCCCTAATTGAAGGGGATCCCCTAGGCTAGAATATGGAGAAGAAATGATTAGCTTCCTTGGCAGCTGCTCTTGGACCTTATTTTAGTTTCCCGCACTAGCAGAGCCTGAGAGTAGGATTAGGAGCAAGGGAGTGATCTCAGGGAGCGGAAGTGATAGAGTGGGAAGTGACAGAACCGAAAGGGAGAAAAGTCGATAACATGTGCAACGGTGAAAATTTTTGCTCACGTGGGCCCAGGTAATCAATCCCACTGGGAGACTCCTGAGGAAACATGTACAATGTGCCTCAGGATTGTCACATCAAAGGACAAGGGAGACTGAGGCATTCATCTGCCAATTCCCATCTCCTACTGATTGAAAGGCACCCTTGGAAGTGTACCTCCCCCATGCTTGGGTATTGCACCTGTACTTAACTGTGCAGGCCTCCCCAGCCTCAGAGAAGGAACGAGAGCAGAAAACAAGATAGCTGTACTGGCACACCCTTGAGGAGAAAGTCTGTCGATGTGTGTGGAATCTCTAGTCCCCTGCACTTGGAGCATGCGTGTGGCCTTTATGTTGTTACTCTTTAGTCTTTTATTGGCTTTGAATGTTTCCACATGCTTTCATCTTATCTCACCTTCTGGATTTCACATACCTTAAAGGTTGGACTTTTGGCCACTCCAAGGTGTATCATACAGTCTCTTGGAATTATATAATGACATACACACATTTGTTGATTGTTTTTCATTCGTGCATGCATTCGTCACAAAATGTGATGATCATGGTTCTGAAAAAGGAAGGAAGATACACACTTTGAATGTACACCTAGCTACCTTGCCTTTTGTTGTCCAGGGTCCTGATTTGCCTTTGTCCCTGCATTTGTGCATCCCAGAGAAGGAAACTAGACAGTCTCATCAGCCCTAGACAAGATATCCAGGTGAACATTAGCTACAGAGTGTTTTGGGCGAAAGAATTGGAAATCATGAAATAAAATCTCTGCTCTCTGCAGATCACGTCTGAAATATGCTACCTTCTCAATTGATTTGTTAAAAGGAGAGGGGGTGGTTGTTGGGGTCCTGGTTATATATCTAAGCTGGTTTTATAGTCATGATAATGACTTCTGTGGGAGGAAAGCTGGTGAGTCTATTATCTGGAAGAGGACTGTGTCCCTGTGTCCAGGTTTGGTCCTGGTTGGTCTAGACAATGCCACCAAGTACAATTGTGTAGACTGCACGGCACAGCTCCTGGGGACACCATTCCCATAGTTGTGCAATATGGAGACCTATAGATAAAAATCTCAAATGGAAGCTCCTTCTCAAACAGGAAAGACTGAAAGAAGAGAAAGTTGGTAGGTGTCTCTGCTCATTGAATGGTGCCAAGTAACTCCCCTCCACACATGACTTTGCCCTGGGGAAGATACTGAAGGCTGGGAAGCTGGTGGGTGAGTTACTCTTCTCCCTTACACCAGTGAGTTGAAAATAATAGTTGTGCCATCTACTCTATACCAGACTGTGCTAAACAATTCATGGATAATATCATTTAATCTTCAGCAACCCATTTAAAGATGAAGAAACTGAGTTAGAACCTTGGGCAAGCCACACAGGTCTTCGGGTCCGGACTACTTCAAATGTACTTACGAACTGCTTGTACCAGTTCACAAGGAAAGCAGTACAGAATTAAGTGTAGGCTTCTAGAAACTTTTATAGTAATTAAATATCCAAGTGCATGATCAGGGAACTTACCTTGTTGAACAAGGGATAGACCAAGTGCTGTCCATGCGTCATGTGTTTTGAGAGCTGTGTATATAGTAGGACCATGTTACCATGTGAGATATTTCAAGGTCAACTATAAACCGAACACATGTAAAAATCTGAGAAAATGAAAGTATTTCTTTAGATTGTTTGTTATGTTTACCTATTAAAGATAACTTCTTTTTGTAAAAATTATATTTAAAATTTAACATTTAAAAATAGTAGCTAAATTAGGGAAGCAAATTTTCATAGTAATATTTAACTATAATTTACAGGTGTCAAACTTCACTCGACTGCTTTTATTTTTTTATTTATTTGAAAAAAANTTTCTTTAGATTGTTTGTTATGTTTACCTATTAAAGATAACTTCTTTTTGTAAAAATTATATTTAAAATTTATCATTTAAAAATAGTAGCTAAATTAGGGAAGCAAATTTTCATAGTAATATTTAACTATACTTTACAGGTGTCAAACTTCACTCGACTGCTTTTATTTTTTTATTTATTTGAAAAAATTTTTTTATTATATTATGTTAGTCACCATACAGTACATCCCTGGTTTCTGATGCAAAGTTCTATGATTCATTAGTTGCGTATAACACCCAGTGCACCATGCAATACATGCCCTCCTTACTACCCATCACCGGTCTATCCCATTCCCCCACCCCCCTCCCCTCTGAAGCCCTCAGTTTGTTTCCCAGATCGACTGCTTTTAGTCAAGAAAAAACACACTTTTCCTACCATGCAAGCAGCAACAAAAATACAACAAATGATGACCAATGAGAGTGGTTCTGAAGAAATTAAAACCAAAAGAATTTGTACTGGTTTTACTTGGCAGTATGATTCCTCACATATTGAGCTCATTTTTGTAGCCGTAATTGATACCGAAGTGCTGAAACTCTAGTGTGTTATTTGCAGAACTGTCTAGCCGATAAAGCTAACAAATAAAGTCATCGAACTTAGGTAGCATTTACATAGAAAACAAAAGAAGTAAGTTCAAAACCTTAAGAACACTTTGGAAGAAAGACCATTGAATTTAAAAAATTGGTAGAAGCAGAGGTTCCATATTTCACATATAAACATTGGAAATTTGTGTCTTACGACGTAGCATTCTGAGATGTTAAAATTAAAAAAAAAATAGACATTACTGAGGACTACCTTAAAGATCTTGGAAATTATGGCTATCTCTGTGCCAAAGAAGGTAAGTCAAGTATTATTTTTCATAGCTGGACAAATTTATCTACCAGCTAATGACATGGCAGATTAACTCACAAAAGAAATACAGCTAGTAAAGTATTTTTCATTGCAAGTTGTTAAATCTACACATACTGCTAACATGACAATTACTTTGGTGTGTAGGCAATTTGAAGATGGTGGAGATATGCGGGAGAATTATTTTTCAGCTTCACTGATGATGAACACAGCTAGCAGTGAACTGTATAAAACTATGAAGAATTATGTTGTTAATGAATGTGGTCTGAGTTTAAGTTTGGAGTAGGAATAAGCTCTAATAAAGCACCTGCATTGACAGAAAAACATCCTAAAATTATGACCCAAATTAAATAGCTTGCTTGAGAATGTAGATCAACGCACTGCTTCGTTCATCAAGAAAGTTTTACAATGAAAACATTTCAGTTAAATTAAACAGGGTCCAGTTCATAGCAAAAAGTTATGAATTATGCAAAAGCAAATGTATTAAATTTGGGATTATTCTCTTTACTATGTGATAACATGAAAGCTGATCATCAACTATTGCTGCATACTGAGATAAGGTGCTTCCTGAAGGGGAAAGTTCTATCAGGAATGTTTGAATATGAAACAAACTCTTGGTGTTTCTAGAAAGTAAAAAAGCACCCACCTTTATAAGGTCCCCACCTTTTGAAAACGTGGCTTGAACAACAGACTTGTTGATTTGTGTGATATTTTTGGCATTTTT
>NW_023191190.1:0-2805 GCF_002007445.2 Ailuropoda melanoleuca | reverse complement strand
CGTGTCCTGATGCGCTGAGGACCACAGCCGGCCTGAGGCGGCCTCCTGCAGTTCCATGCACCGCCCGACAGCCAGCGCCCTGGAGCTGGGCTTGTGTCCACCCCACGCAGAGCCCCGGCGCCGGCGTCACGTCTGCCTGCAAGGCCTCGGGTCCCTGCACAGCCCGCCGTGCGTGGTGCTCAGTCCATGGGGCTCTCCTAGCGTCTTCTAGAGGGTTCCGACCCCACACTGGCATTTAACCACTTGCGGGCGATTTCCCCACGGTGCAGGCACGTTTCATTTCCCAAGTGGGGACAGGACAGCCTGCTGTGTGAGGCTTCCGTTGCGGTCCTCCTGGGCCCACGCTGAGCTCCGTAAGATGAGCACTCGTCCCCCCCACGTGACGATTTCACTTGTGAGCAGTGAGACGAAGGCTACGCTCCGCTGAAGCCTCGGAGACGCTTCTCCACACGCCGCCGTCTGTGAGCACGCACACGCACGGCCGCAGATGGCGCAGGCGCATTTACACGACAGGCAGGGACTGTTTGTTACTTGAATCTGCTGTTCCCAAGTTCTCCATCTGGACCGCACAGCATCCTGATTCAGGGCAAGTGGGGGCCCGGAATGGGCCTGGAGCCAGGGAGGGGCCCAAATGCCAGCTCCAGTGGGCGCCCGCCCCTGTAACACGACTTCAGAGTGGAAGAGAGACTCCCCACTCCAAATCCCCACTCCCGCCCACACAGCCTACCCCCTCCCTGCATGGCATCCACTGCTTTGTGGGAGGTGGGGGTTCTTCTCCAAAACTGCAGTTTGAAGTGCGAGCTTCCCAAGGGCTGCAAGGTGTGGGTTGTTCCTGGGAGCGTCCTCGCTCCGACTGGGGACATACTGGGGTCGTCTGCCCACGGCAGGGGGGAGGGATGGGGGGCAGATTCCTGCGCTCAGTCTGCCCGTGGCAGGGGTGGCCCTGAGTCAGGGGTGTGGAGGCTGGGGCTGCAGTCCAAGGTAGCCGATGGGTGCATGCTCCGCTCACTCCAGGGGTGAATTTCCACAGCCTGAACAATGAGCCCCGAGGTCACAGTGTGGGTCACACCGGAGAAGTTAGAAAATCAGAATCAGAACAAATTGTCACAACACGTGACTTGAAAGGAAGAGCCTCTGACTGAAGGGGCGTCCCGAGGCCAAGTGAAGGACCAGCTGGACTCCAACGATAATAGATTACGTAGTAGACAGCCAAGAGCTTGGACGGACACAAACGACCAATACGTAAGGGAGGGAAAGCACTGGCAGTAGCATTCCCACCCCTCGGTGTGGACGGGGTGACGCAAACAGAAGTCACATTCGGCAAACAGCACCGTGACAGATGTCGAAGGCGGAAGCTTTGATACAAGCAAAAGTCAGTGGGTGAAAATACAATGGGAAACAGGCTATTCGTCTTGTCCCAAAATACCTTCCCACAAAATACTTACTAGTTATAAAGGGGAAGACCACAAGTTCCCCAGGGAGGAAGCTGGCAGTCAGGGCCCTGACCCCCTGACTGAAGCTGCCAGCACCCCCGCGGGGTGCCCCGAGGAGGACCCAGCCCCCAGCACTCCCGCAGGGTGCCCCGAGGAGGACCCAGCACCGCTTCTGGGCATTCAGGCCCAAAACGCAAGCTCTTGACTCATCCAGGAGGAAAGCTCAGGCAAACCCCAACGGAGCAATGGTTGGGAAAATTACAGGCTCTCACTCTGCGAAACCGGCAAGGTTGTTAAAGACAGATACGAGTGGAGGAAAGGTCTCAGATCCCAGAGCTGTGCAGAAACCCGACGCGGGGCCCACGCTCAGCTCATAGACCAGAAAAGGGACATTTGTAGGGAAACTGGCAACCTCTGAATGAGGTGCGTGGCTCAGCTACCAAGCGCGCACCAGCGTTGGCTGCCTGACTCAGATACCGAGCTGTGATTCTGTGAGCTATGAACCATTTTGATCTGATATCATCTCAGAATGAAAAGTTACAAAATAGAGCAAGGTTATTTATGAATGGCTGTTCCTCAGGATCCTGTCCCACGACTTGCTTTGGCCATGGGCGCTGCCCACACTGCATCCCAGCGTGGAGACCCCTGAGTCCGTGCAGCTCGGCCCCGGGTCTCCGCACCAGGAACCTGGGAGGTACTGCAGGGTCCCCTCCGCCTCTGTCACCGGACTCACGAAGGGCCACCCAGGACCTGCCCCAAACCTTCCCGCTCTCCCCCTCGCACCTAGGATCCTGCCACCATGCAGACCAGGGCTTCCCTGGGAGACGATAAGAGACTCTTTACCTTTGCTTCCCAGGGCCCCGCTGACTGAGCCCCACCTGTGTGGCCGGCCCAGCACCGTCCTGCAAACACCTGCCAACAGCACCTGGACGTGAGCTCCACGCCCTCATTTCCAGCCCTTGTTTTCATTGATCTGCATTTGGTTTTAGGGATCACTGGATTCAAGCTTAAGGAAAGAGGGAGGCATTTTCTATGGATTCTGGTACTCGTGTCAATGAGGGTGATGCACTCCCAGAGCTGCCCTTTGCCCCCCTGGTTGAGACACACGGCCTCGAAGGCAGAAACGCTGGGAGGTGGATGGCGCTCCTCTCCAGCTAGGGGGTGAAGGAACCGCGGGGGCGCTCCCCCCCGGCCCAGCACAGTGATGGGCCCCGGGGCCAGCGTGGGGTGCGGGCGGGGGACATAAGGTCCGTGCACCACCCATGGCAGTCCCTGTGAAAACCACTGTGGTGACCCTGGGGGCAGAAAAATGCTTGGCTAGGAGCATGAGCTTTTAAAGTCACAGAGGAGTGAGGGACACAAGCAGGAAGCC
>NW_023191189.1:0-3932 GCF_002007445.2 Ailuropoda melanoleuca | reverse complement strand
ATCTTCTTCATTTTTTATGTGGGAACGGTGGTAGGGAATTTGCTTATTATTGTGACCATCAAGTCCAGCAGGACACTTGGGAGCCCCATGTACTATTTCCTATTTTATTTGTCTCTTGCTGATTCCTGCTTCTCAACATCCACAGCCCCCAGACTAATTGTGGATTCACTCTCTGCAAAAAAAACCATTTCTTACAATGAGTGCATGACTCAAGTCTTTGCCCTACATTTCTTTGGCACCATGGAGGTCTTTGTGCTCATCCTCATGGCCATTGATCGCTATGTGGCCAACTGTAAGCCCTTACAGTACCCAACCATCATGAGACGGCAGGTGTGCATCATCTTGATTTCTCTTGCATGGATGGGATGTTTTATCCATTCTATTACCAAGGTTATCCTGGCCTTGAAATTGCCTTTCTGTGGACCCAATATGATTGATCATTACTGCTGTGATTTGCAGCCCTTGCTGAAGCTTGCTTGCATGGATACCTATCTGATCAACCTAGAGTGGGCGACTAACAGGGGGGCAATTTGCACAAGCAGTTTTGTGATTCTGATGATCTCATACATTGTCATCTTGCATTCATTGCGAAACCACAGTGCAGAGGGGAGGAAAAAAGCTCTCTCTACTTGCACTTCTCACATCATTGGAGTAGTCTTATTCTTTGTTCCATGTATATTCATATATACACGCCCCCCAACCACTTTCCCCATTGACAAAATGGTAACTCTATTTTATACCATAGGGACTCCATTTCTCAACCCATTCATATACACACTGAGGAATGCAGAAGTGAAAAATGCCATGAGAAAGCTATGGCGTATCAAAATTGCCTCAGAAAGCAAAAGATGAATTGATGGTTTTGGTTGATTCCGTAATCTGTACAGATATCAAATATGATGGCGTATATCCTCACTTGCCCAATGTACTCTGATATAATGTACTTGTATTCCATAATTTTTATTATAATTCTGCCCTCAAACTGCCCTGGTGTCCCTATTTTATAGTATCAGGACACCTTTTCTCAACCCACTCATCTACCCACTGAGGAATGCAGGAGTGAAAATGCCGTAAGAATGCTATGGCATAGCAAAATTACCTCAGAAAGCAAAAGATGAATTGAGGGCTTTGGTTGATTACTTAATTTGTACAGATATCAAAGATAATAGTGTAAATCATGACTTGCACAACGTATTCTAATATAATGCAGCTAATTTCCTTCATTTTTCTGTACTTGTGTCCTCAAACTAGTAGCTTCCCTCACCTGGTTCTTTATTTTCTTGAGAATATAATTCTGACATTGCAGATTATGAAATATTCCTCACATCTGTCTACACTTTGGTTTGATAACAAGAAAAATATTTATATATTCACAACTGTACAATGAGCATCCATAAATTTTTTTAAAAGCCTATTGTCTATGACTTGTAATTCTCTCTATAGCACATTTCAAATAAAGTATCCTGCTTTCTCGTGAACATTTTCAGAGCAAAGGATCTCACTTTGTTTGTCAAGAAATTCTTTTCATTATATTGTTAGTTTATCTTTAGAAGTTCCATACCGGGGTGTGTGTGTGTGTGTGTGTGTGTACATATAATGTATTTCTTAAACACTTTTTCTTATTGTTTCCTTTGACTATTAAGATAACTGAGGCATTATGTATGGGTTTTTTTTAAGGTAGTATCACAAAAGCCTGGAGATATTCAGCTAATTTGTATGATTGGTATATAGGAGCTACAGCAATAATGTATATTTTCAAGACTAATTATGAATTTAAAATACACCATAGAGAGAACACATTTTCTGAGATTGAGTTACAGAAAGCTGAACCCCGTTTGAAGAAAAAAAATGTATATTATTTCATTTACATTGGGTTGTATCAATGGAATAAAAGAAAGTGCCAGAGGCATTCAGAAATACTTGACTTATCTCTAGTTAATGGAGTTAGAGTGAACCTGTTTTTGCAGGAGGAAGACACTTCGTTTCTCTGTCCTTTCCCAGTACAGTGGCAGTGTGGATAAGTTAGAATTGCCAATAGAATTTTGTTGCTCATAGTGAACAGAGCATATTAGCACCCGTCACTTGAATATGTGCCTGCCAAGGGTTATATCATGAATTTTTAAAACTTACTGATTTCAGAGAGTACAAAAATGCAAATTCAAAGGGATACATGCACCACGATGTCTAGCAGCACTATCTATAATATCACAGCTATGGACACAGCCCAGTGTCTTTCAAATGATGAATGGACAACAATAAGGATTATATACATATATATACATTAGAATATTACTCAGCCATCAAAAGTAATGAGAGCTTGCCATTTGCAATGACAAGGATGGAGATAGAGAGTATTATGCTAAGCAAAACAAGTCATTCAGAGAAAGGCAAATACCATATGATTTAACTCATGTGGAAACTAAGAAAAACTACAAATGAGTATAGGGAAAATCAGTGAGGGGGGACAAATCAAGAAACAGATCCTCATTATAAAAAATAATCTGATGTTTACCAGAGGGGAGGTGAGTAGGATGACAGGTTAAATGGGTGGTGGGGATTAAGGAGGGCACTTGTTGTGATGAGAACTGGCTGTGGTATGTAAGTATTGAATCACTAAATTGTACACCTGGAACTCATATTACACTCCATGGTAACTAACTGGAATTTGAATTAAAACGTTAAAAATATGTAAATATAAAAAGTCATTACTTTCTGTATGTTCAAGGACACCACATCCTTAGTAAGTGCTATAAGATTCCTTGTCGTTTTTAATGTTGTTTTCCATTATTTATCTGGAAAACTTTTTCAATACCAATACTTTCCTCCTGTCAAAGATTGTTTTAAAATAAATTCACTAAATATGTTTGTGTTTTCACTACTTTTTGCTTTCTGGGATATTATGAAGCTAGCAATTGCACTAGTGTCCCAAAGTTGGCCATTTCTCATACAAAAATATACATATTTTTCAGTTCTACAACTTGATTTTTCTGATGTATGTATAATGTGAAAAGGTCACCACAATCTAATTAGCACATCTGTCTTCTCTCTATAGTTACCATTCTGTGTGTGTGTGTGTGTAAGAAGATTGAATTTAATATCAATCCTTTCTACAATTTCACATATACATTATGATTTTGTTAATTATAGTGATCATGCTATATCTTAGATCTCTAGACTTATTCATTCTATTTAACTAAAACCTTGTACCCTTGGGCCAACTTCTTTCCATTTTCCCCAAACCCTGTCCCCTGGTAACCACCATTCTACTCTCTGTTTCTGTGAATTGATCTATATCATTTCCACATATAAGTGAGAGCATGCAGTGTTTCTCTTTCTCTGTGCCACNGAGTATTTCTCTTTCTCTGTGCCACTTGTTTCACTTAACATACAGTCCTCCAGCTCCATCTATGTTATTGGAAATGGCAGAATTTTTCTCTTTTTAAAGTCTGGATAATACAGATCTCACATCTTCTATATTGATTCATCAGTCAAGGATGAGGTTGTATCCACACCTTGGCTACTGTGAATAATGATGCAACGAATCCAGAAATGCAGAGGGCCCTTCACGTTCATGATTTCAGATCCTTTGGATATATACCCAACAGTAGGATTGATGAATGGTAGTTCTACTTTTAATTTTTTGAGGAACCTCTATATTCTTTTCCAAATAACTGTACCAATTTACATATCCATCAATAGTATATATGGAATTCCTATTCTCCACATCTTCACCAACACTTTTTATCTCTTGGCTTCTTGACAATAGTCACTCTAACAGATGAAAAGTGAAGTATTGTGATTTTGGTTTGTATTTCCCTGATGATGAGTGCTGTTGAGCACCTTTTGATGTACCTGTTGGTCATTTGTGTGTCTTTGGAAAATGTCTGTTCAGTCCCTCTGCCTATTTTAGAAATGAAGGAAATCTCCATAGG
>NW_023191188.1:466-678 GCF_002007445.2 Ailuropoda melanoleuca | reverse complement strand
TCAAAGAGTTGTCTATAGGCACTGTTTTTACTGCCTAGCTTCACATTCTTTTCTCAGACCATTTCAGTCTGTTTTTTCCCTCAAGGCTTTTGTCATATTACCAGTGACCTTCAAGCTGCCAAATCTTAAGGTCACTTCTCCATCTTCCTATATAATATAGGATAAAGGTTAAAAGTGTGGACTCTGGAGACAGAGCTCCTGGGTTTAAGTTC
>NW_023191188.1:0-318 GCF_002007445.2 Ailuropoda melanoleuca | reverse complement strand
TTGACTTGTGTGCTAGATACAGAGTAAGTGCTCAATTAATGTCGGCTATGATGATGATGATGATGATTACTACTGATACTCTGGTAGTGGTAATATTAGAATCCTTATCTTACTTGATCACTAAACACCAACTCAAATAATGGAGCATACTTCCCTTGAAATCTAACCTTTCCTGGCTCCTCCTCTCTCCTCACTCTCTCCTTGGGTGGTCTCAGACAAGCCATGGATTTAAATAATCTCTACTTGGTAATAGCTTCTGGGATTCTCTCCTGAGGATCAGCCTCATAAACTGGAAGCTTACTTGATATCTCCACCTGA
>NW_023191187.1:0-766 GCF_002007445.2 Ailuropoda melanoleuca | reverse complement strand
CCCCAAGGAGAGAATTTATTTATTCCCTTTCTATACCATGCATGTTTATGCACGTTGAATTCAATAGCCAACAACGTCTAAGGGTGGTGGTTTTTTTTGAGGTGCCCTGTGATGCCCTGTGATTAGAAGCAATACACAGCTACTGGATCGTCTTTTTTCACATAGCCAGACAGACGGAGTTCTAGGTCATGAAAGGAACTAAGTTAAAAAGCAAGTCCTGATTGCCTTCAGGTCTCCATAAAGCTGAAGATGGTGGGTGTAGTATCAGCATCCATCAGGCACTTCTATCTTTTTTAAAAAAATAAACCAACACAGAATTTCTCACAGCCCCGACAATGACTGGATATACTAGTCATTCAACATTTTATGCAAACACAATGTTTTTTTGTGAAGAACACCTACAACCACCTGCACCTTACTCTATCACAGGACGACAGCCTTGCTACTCAGAGAGTGGCCCACAGACCATGACCTGCAGCATCAACGTCCCTCAGGAGCTTGTTAGAAACGCTGAACTCCTGGGCCCACCAGCACCTGCTAAAGCTGAATCTGCATTTAAACCAGAATCCTAGGTGATTCACATGCACTTTAAAGTTGGAGAAGTGCTGGCCTAGAGTACATTTTCTCACACTCTCAATTTGACCCATGAGGCAGAGTCTTTACTTGTTTTGGGAGCTGTCCTGCTCATTGGAGGTGTTTAACAGCATCTCTTAGATAGTGCCAGATATGCCCAGGGGAAAGGACCACCTCTGATTGGGACCACTGG
>NW_023191186.1:0-570 GCF_002007445.2 Ailuropoda melanoleuca | reverse complement strand
TCCCAAAAGACTACACCTCCCAGTTATAATAACTCAAGGGCAAATCAGCAATATGGCAGGATATAAAATCAATCCTCAGAAATCACTTGCATTGNAGAAATCACTTGCATTGCTATACACTAAGAATGAGACTGAAAAAAAGAGAAAGTAAGGACTCTATCCTATTGACACTTGCCTCAAAAAACATTAGATACAGAAGAATGAACCTACCAAAGAGCGAAAGGTTCTATACTCTAGAAACCACAAAACACATATGGAAGAAACAGAGGAACACTAAAAGATGGGGAAACATTCCACGCTAATGGATTGGGGAAAAAAACATTGTCAAAATGTCTATGCTGCCCAGAGCATTCTACACTTTCAATGCCATCCCTATCAAAATAACAGTGACATTCTTCACAGAGCTGGAACAAACAATCCTAAAATTTTTATGGAACCAGAAAAGACCTCAAATCACAAAGGGAATGTTGAAAAAGAAGAACAAACCTGGGGGCATCACGTTGCCTGGCTTCAAGCTGTGCTCATCAAGAGGGCATGCTATTGTCACAAAAACAGAAGCATAGTTCAATG
>NW_023191185.1:0-610 GCF_002007445.2 Ailuropoda melanoleuca | reverse complement strand
GACAGTTTATTTTTTCTAAGAATAAATTTACAGCAACGATTATGCTGAAGTCACTCTGTAAACCAGAATCTTCTGTGTGTTCTCACTTTTCCTAATTTTCTGGACAAACATTGAGCTTTCATATTGTGTATAACCTTCTGAATCAAGCTGAACAGGGAATATAACTCTGTTGTAACTCTTCTATGACTTGGTGCTGTTCTTAGCAGAATAAATAAAATCCCTAATATGTGCTACAATGTTGCTACAGTTTATCACCTCTCTACTTTATCTCACATCAATATCTCCTTTAATCTTTTTTTCTTAAGATTCATTTATTTATTTATTTGAGAGAGAGAGAGAGAAAGANGAGAGAGAGAGAGAAAGAGAGTGTGGGAATGGGGGAAGTAGCAGAGGGAGAGAATCTCACGCAGACTCCTGCTGAGCACAGGGCCAGATGCAGGGCTCCATCACAGAACACATGAGATCATAACCTGAGCCGAAATCACGACACTGACAGTTAACTGAGCTACCCAGATGCCCCAATATCTCCCTTAATCTTCGTGCACCAGACCAACTGTCCTCCAGCTTTTCAAAAATACCATCTCCTTCTTGTCAATGACTTATCACAGTG
>NW_023191184.1:0-1029 GCF_002007445.2 Ailuropoda melanoleuca | reverse complement strand
CAGGCTGACCTCAGCAGCCGCTCCCTGTGTGGTCAGAGGCCACCCCGTGGTGACCGTGCCCCTTCCCTTTGCACCCGGAGGGTGGCCTGGAAATCTCCGCGGCCTCACGCGGCATGTCGCTTCGGGTGTGCTGGTTTTCTGAGCGGTGTCCCTGAAACTTCTGGAGGGTTCACTTTCGTTGCATGTGGTCTTTCTGTCCTGCAGGAGGAGGGCGCTCTAGACCCAACTCTTACGGAAATAATTACGGTAAAGGAATTATTTCTTATGAGCTGTGTGCGGAGAGACTGTCCTTGGGGAGAACTAACACCCCGTCTGGGCGCTGGTGGGAAGCTTGTCCTATTGTCCCCTGCGTGGAAACTAACTGACCCGCTGGGACTAATCCGTGTGCTCAGCGGTCCTCAAAGTTCCCTTGCATGCGGTCAGCCTTACTTTCTTGCAAGGAAGTCAGCCCTGCTTACGTTTGATTTCTGTGTGTGTGTGTGTGTGTGTGTGTGTACAAGCTTGTGTGTGTGCATTCGCGTTCACCTGTGCGCGTGTGTGTGTGAACGAGTAAAGAAGGGTGCTAATGCCCGTGGGCTTGTATTTCGCCTGTGCAGACGTGGCCCTCTGTGTGCGTGAGTCTGTGCACATGGATCTGCTTCTAGACGTCCGTGTGTCTCTGTATGTGGGTGTGGCTTGTGTGCGTGCCTGCCGGTCTGTTCGCGTGTATTCTGTGTGGACGTGTGCATGCGCACATGTGTGGAGGCACGGACATGGGTGGAGAAGCGGGCCTGCGTGGCGGTGTGCGCGTGGGTGGCGGCCTGTGTATGCACCTGTCCATGAGTGCGTGTGCGTGAATGTGAGTGTGTGCTCGTGAGCATGGATGGAGGAGCGCATGTGCATGGAAGCGCGCGTCGCGGCGTGCGTGGATGCACCTGTCCATGTGTGCACAAGCCTGAATGTGGGTGTGAGCTTGTGCGCATGGGAGGACGCGGGCGCACGTGGGTGGCAGTGCGTGCGTGGCTGGCAGAGCGCGCATGCGTAGCGGTG
>NW_023191183.1:0-733 GCF_002007445.2 Ailuropoda melanoleuca | reverse complement strand
CCAAAGTATAGGGTATTCCATGTAATGGGACCAGCATGAATAAAGACACAGAGCATAAAGCAGATGTTATGCACACTGCTAAGGACTGAATAAATTAAATCATATGAAACACTTTGAAAAGCCCCTGGCACATAGTAAGCACTTGGGTAGTTTATTCCATTGTGCACATGATTATTAGCCTCCCTGTATCTACACTTTTTTCCTTACAATGTTGCAGATCCTTCTCTTTCTGACTCTGAGAAGTACTTGTGACTCACTTTGGTTGACAGAATGTGATAGACCCAGACAGAATGCCAATTCTGAGCCNTTGTGCACTATCATTTGGTCTCTAAGAAACTTCTGCCATGATAATGACCCCAGATTAGCATCCTGGAGAACAGACCATCAGGGAAAGTGCACCATTGTCCCATCCAAGATCATATTACATCAGACTATAGCTACTTGAACACAAACACATGAGATCCCAGACAAGATCTTAGAGCCACTGATCCAACCTGCTGCTGATTCCAGATGGATAAAGGAGCTCAACTAAAAGTAAAAGTACAACCCAGCTGATCCACAGACTAATGATTAAAAAAGAAATTATGGATTCATGCTACTGAGATTGCATGGTTGTTACCGAACAATAGCGAACAGATACAAGATTTAATAATGATAGCTCTGATTACTGTTGTTCTCAAGAAATTCAGGATGTATAGAGCATATATTGTGAGTCAGAAAGCTGCAGATTATG
>NW_023191182.1:0-1874 GCF_002007445.2 Ailuropoda melanoleuca | reverse complement strand
TTTATTTATTTGAGAGGGAGAGAGACAGACAGTCAGCAAGAAAGGGAACCCAAGCAGGGGAGCGGAAGAGGAAGAAGCAGGCTCCCCACAGAGGAGCCTGATGAGGGACTCCTTTCCAGAACGCTGTGATCATGCCCTAATCCGAAGACAGGTGCTTAATGACTGCACCACTCAGGCGCCCCAGGTTGTGGGCTTCTTGATTTTTAAACCTGTCTTCTGGGGGAGGGGCCTGCCGCGCCGATACTCAGGCAACCCTGTTTGGGTAGAGTCTCCTTGTCCCCTGCTAGGGGGATGGGGATGGGCACCTTGTGAGCCGGTATTTCCAGGCTTTTGTTCTCTGGCGGCTTTCCCTGGTGATCTGCTGCACCTCTTCTGAGAGTCCGAGCAGCAGCGGCCGAAATTCAGCCTCTGTCACAGAACAGAGGGATTGTGGCCCATTCTCCACTGACGTTCTGGCCACTTTAACTCTGTTTCTGTTGGTGCTGCTCAACCCTGAAGCAACCCGGGCTGTGTGGCCCACACCTGGCATCCCAGCCCTCACTTCCAGGGCTGGTGTGTCTCTGTCCTTTGTGTTTCTAACCCCACCAGGCGCCAGCCGCCCCGCGCATGCTCCTGGAGCTTCCGGTCTCAGTCTGAATCCAGTGAGCACACCGATGTTCTGGAACTCCGTGAGATGCTTGCTGGTGCATGCTCCCGGCTCATGGTCTCATTCTGCTGTCTCGAGGGTGTGGGTCTGCAGTCCGCCCACTCCCTGGTGCAGGTGCCCCTCCAGCCGCCAGCCGCCAGCCGCCCTGTGCATGCTCCTGGAGCTCCCGGTCTCAGTCTGAATCCAGTGAGCACACCAGAATTCCGGAACTCTGTGAGATGCTTGGTGGCGTGTGCTCCCGGCTCAGGGTCTCAGTCTGCTCTCCCAAGGGTGCGGGTCCGCGGTCTACCTGCTCCACCGTGCAAGTGGCTACCACCTCCCTGCGCCCAGACATGGCGACTCCCTCCCCCTTCCATTTATCTTCCGATATCTGTGTGTGGTTTCACGGCTCCCCATTTCATACCTCAATACTCAGCACTGGAGATGTTCATTTGTAGAGATCCAGATGTATCTTCCTGCTTCTCAGGCTGATTCCGTGGATGTTCCTGCTGGTCTGGTACCTACCCAGCTCAACTCAGGGGACCGGCTAAAACAGGGGTCCCCTACTCCTCTGCCACCTTAACTCCTCTAACTGATAGTGTTTTGTCAAGGATTTTTGTGCCCATATTTGTAAGAGTTAGTGGTCTATAGATTTCTAGTGATGTGTACTTTTTTTACTTTGTAACAATGGCTACATGAAAGGAGATAGGAAGTCAACCACATTCGTGTGTCTTTTGGAACACGTTGTAAAATTTTGTATTATACTTTTGAACTAAGAAGGTGTTAGGGATGCTGACACCCATGCAGTCAAAAATCTGCATGTGACTCTTGACTCCCCCAAACCTTAACCCCTAATAGTCTACTCTTGACCATAAACCTCTCTGACAACATACAGAGTGGATTAACACATAGTTAATATGTTATATGTATTATATACTATAGTCTCATAAAAAAGTATGTCAAAAAAGAAAACGTTGTGAGTAGAAAATTAGGCAAATTAGGTTAGCTCGTGCTGGTGTGTGGAGCCCTAGCAGCCCCTGCCCGGCCAGCACCATGTGAGTCTCCAGTGAGGACGGCCACTGTGCTCACCCCGTGCACCAGCTCTCAGCCCAGGACATCGATGTGCATATGGTTGATCTGCACAAGCACCTGTGAATTGTCACCAACATGCCCAAACGATGTGGCACACGAGATGTGAATGCACTCAGCTCCTTGACCAGCCAGCCCTCTATGATGAGTGGGGCTCATG
>NW_023191181.1:6045-8023 GCF_002007445.2 Ailuropoda melanoleuca | reverse complement strand
AGTTTCCTAATATTTGATGCTAAATGGTTATCTTTATACAGGAGGTATCCCACCCCACTAGAAAAGGAGGCAAGGGAAATCAATACCATTTCTAACAGTGAAACAAGATTTGTTTGCATATATTTTATTCTGGCGTTCTATGAAGTTTATTTTTCCTTTTTAAACCTCTGCAGATTTTCTTACTAATTGGGAGAAGACCCGCTGGCTGAATGGCAGCTGTAGATGACCTGCAATTTGAAGGTACATCAGTTGGGCGCCCACCTTTTACGATCAGTGTTTTCGCAGTCACAGTGATGGGTGTTCATTGATAGACTGGCATTTATATTTAAGAAGATGACTTCAAACATCTTGGTAAAAGAATGTTGGCCACATCCAGATTTTTCTGTTTGTCCGCACCAGCTGTTCTTTTTTGCCAAATAGCCCTTCAGATTGGTAACATCATTAATTTAATACAGTGATTACAAAAAATGTTTATAGAGTTACTGCTTTAGTTCAGCAGACATTTACTGAGCACCTCCTTTGTGCTTTGAACTTACTAGATACAGGAGATAAAAAGATAAAGGAGAAGTTTTTTACTGTGCTGGAGTAGATAAAAGTGTAAAAAGGTAATTATGATGAAATGTGATCAGGTCATTCCTTCACTGAAACATAAGTATCTCATGAGTGTGACTATGAACCAGGCAGTTGTTCTAGTTATCAGGGATAGAAGAGTGAGCAAGACAGTTCACTCCCTTATGTAGCTTTCAATCTAGTGGGGAGAGACATTAATTTGGTAAATGATCACTTCAATATGTACCCACAAACTATGAAAGTGCTGGAGGGACAGTCCATCACTCATAACCTGGAGCCTGACCTAGACGAGGGATTGACGAATGCTTATTTGTCTTGTAAACACTTGCACAGCACTTAGTATATATGTCAGGCACTGTTTTGCTTTACAAATATTAGCTCATCTAATCTTTATGTTAACTTTATGAAATAGTTATTTTATTCTACCTGTTTTACCAATGAGGAAACTGAAGCACAAAAAAATTAAGTAATTTGCCTAAAGGGCACATAGTTAGCAAGTGGCAAAGCAGGGTTTGAACCCAGGCAGCCTGGCTTCACAGCCAATGTTATCTGAAGAAGAGATGGGATGTTTAAAGACAAATCCGCCTCCATCTTCAGCATATATTCAGCATCTGACAACTTCTCATCGCCTCTACCTCTTACCATGCTCAAGGTCACCATCACCTCTCGTGTGGATTCTAGCCCTTACCTTCCTTCTGGTCTTCCTGCTTCCTCCCTTGTCCCCTTGCAGTCTGTATTTTGCAGTCAGTAGTCCTTTAAAACTAAGTCAGATCAGTGACTCCCATCTCACTGGGTATGAAAGCCGGAGCCTTTTCTGTGTTAGGAGGCTCTATGTGATCCAGCCCTCCACTCCCTCTGATCTCCTCTCCCGCTACTCCTGCCCTTTCTCTCTGCCCTGCCCACATGGGCCTGTCACTGTCCCTCCTACACACCAAGTAAACTCACAGCTTAGGGCTTTTGTGCCGTCTTTCTGTTTGGGAATTCTTCTTCCAGATAGCCCCGTGGCTTGCTCCCTCACTCTGTTTAAATCTCAGTTCATTCCAGAAGCCCTCCTTGGTCACCCTTTCTGAGTACAGCGTGAGAAAGTTCAGCGTAGAGAATAGCATATGCAAAGCACCTGAGGAGGGAGGTTTGTTTGACTTTTTTCTCCCAAGTAACTGAAGGAGGGCCAGTGTGCCAGAACACAGATGGCGGAGGAGACTAGCACAGGGTGAGGTTAGAGACAAGGCCGGAGCTGAATCACAGAGGACGTGGTAAACGGTGTTAAGGACTTCGCTCTTTAGAAGAGAATGCAGGATGCTCTGGGGGTCGTGGCAGGCTTTCCTGGGGCAGATGGAAGTTCAGGTGAGAAATTAGAGATCAGGACCCTTCAGGTGGAAGACATGGTGTCAGAAAAGGAACAGAGGCC
>NW_023191181.1:0-1275 GCF_002007445.2 Ailuropoda melanoleuca | reverse complement strand
CTCCGCCGTCGTTTACTGGGTCCCTGCCGTGCTCGGGGTGGCGGTCAGTGCCGAGGGGGACAGAGGGGTGCTTGAGGCCAAAGCGTACCGCTCCCTCCGCCCCCGCCCTCACCCGGGGAGAAGGGGGCGGCGCAGGAGTGCCACATGTACTGGGGGCGGCCACGTCAACAGACGTCACCCGCCCTCGATCACTCATTCACAACTCAGAAAAGATTTGACTCATCCACTCCATCACCGGTTAATTAAAATTTTCAGACCAAAAAAGAATGCGAGGGATTGATGACTTTTTGCCTCTTGACAACTGTCCTTCGTTATGCTATTTTATATTTCAATAAGAAAAGAGGTACGAACAAACAGAAGACACCACACGCTTGAGAATTCTCTGTGCCGCCTCCTCCCCTCTGCCTCCCAGTGTCCCCACGTCCCCTCCGGGCGGCGTCTGTCCCTTTAAGAACCCGAACTTCGGCCTCGATGGGGCGGGGGGAAGGGCGGTCTTTGGAGGCCCCGGTCTCTCCATCTCCGAAGCAACGTGTCCTGGTGCTGCGGTCCCTTTAAGGAGGCGGGGCTCTGCCCGGAGGAGGCGGAGAAGCCTCGCCCCCCGGATCTCCGGCTTCCGGCAACTCGGCGGGACGCGAACCTGCGGGAGCTACTGAGGCCGGAGACTTCCCAGGACTGGCTGGTCGCGGAGGCCCTGAGGTGAGGCAGCCGGGTTTGCTGGCCGGCCCGGGACAGAGGGGGCCTGTGATCTCCTGCGCGCCCGGGCCGCTGCGGCCCAGCTCCTCCCCCTAAAACACTGCGTCTGCTTCTTGGGCAGCTCTTTCCCAGACCTTGGGTTCAGGGTGTCCCAGGCTGCAGGGTCGCCCTCACTCCAGCGCCTACTAATTGCTCGGCTGTGCACTAAGCGCCTAACACTCAGTCTCATTTAATGGCCTCCGACACCTTGTGAGTAGGTACCATGATGAACCCATTTTACAGATGAGAAAACTGAGGCCCCGAGGAGCCCACAGTCACACAGCCACACAGCGAGGAGAAGCAGAATCGGGAATCAAACCCAGGTCTGTTTGACACCAGAGCCTGTGCCCTTAACCACTGGTTAGGCTGAACTGCCTTTGCTCTTCACTGTCCTCATAGCCACCTCTCAAAGTCCAGCCTCCCCTTCCCCACCCTTACATCTCCAGGCTGTACCTGGTCCTTAAACACTCAGAGTGAGTGAGATTGGATGGAAACTTCGGACCCCCCAGGGTTAGTTTCTTTATGACAGTTTCCTAATATTTG
>NW_023191180.1:409-582 GCF_002007445.2 Ailuropoda melanoleuca | reverse complement strand
GCCAAAACCCGCTGCTGACGAAATGTTTGCTCCCTGGGGAAATCTTGTCAAAACTGCTGGCGGCAATGGAATGAAAAGGCCCCCAACACGTCCGTCAGAAACAACAACGTACAGGGATAGTCTTAGCACTATCATCAACCTTCGTGACTAGGGAAACATGAGGGAAAGTGGTC
>NW_023191180.1:0-195 GCF_002007445.2 Ailuropoda melanoleuca | reverse complement strand
TTGGGTGTAGGGGCCTGGGGAGGATCCAGCCCTTAGAACCAAGAAACAAAGTGTGAGAGGAAAGCCCTTGAAGTAACGACTGCCTTATGGAAGGTGGAACAGGAATCAAGGTGCTTTCGTACCCTGAGTGAAACACGCTGAACACAGCACTGAGAGTGTCAATTCGGCCAAAACCCGCTTCCAACGAAATGCTTG
>NW_023191179.1:0-1012 GCF_002007445.2 Ailuropoda melanoleuca | reverse complement strand
GTCCTTATCTCTTCATCAATTCTGAATGACAGCCTTGCTGAATAAAGGATCCTTGGCTGCATTTTCTTCTCCGATAGAACTTTGAAAATATGCTGCCACCCCTTCCTAGCCTGCCATGTCTCTGTAGACAGGTCTGATGTTATTCTGATATTTTTTCCTCTGTACGTGAGTAATCTTTTTGCCCTGGCTGCATTCAATACTGTACCTTTGGATCTAATATTTGCGAATGGCGCTATGATGTCACGTGGTGTAGGTTTGCCATGGTCGAATTTGGGAGGGGTCCTCTCTGCATCTTGGACATGAATGCTTGTTTCATTTCTCAGATTAGGGATGTTTTCAGCTACAATTTGTTCAAATATCTCTTCTAGAACTCTCTCTTTCTCCACCCCTTGGGGATGCCGATGATCCCGACATTGGAATATTTCATTGAGTCAGTAATCTCCTGTAATCTACATTCTTGAGGTTGGATTTTTTGAGGCAAGTTTCTGCTTTAACTTTCTTTTCTACCATCCCATCCTCCAATTCACTAACTCGTTCTTCTGCCTCATTCACCCTGGCCGTCAGAGCGTCTAGTTTAGACTGCATTTGATTCATAGCATTTTTAATTTCTGCCAGACTCGCTCTCATTTCTGCCCTTAGAGATTCTATATTCTCGTAAATATTTCCATTAGTATTTTTTTCAAGCCTACAAATCACCTTTATCATTGTTACTCTGAAATCCATTTCTGACAATTTCGTTATATCCATATCCATTAGTTCTTTGGCAGAGGCCACAGAATCATTGTCTTTTCTTTGCTCGGGGGGATTTCTAATNCTCATCATTCTGATGAGGAGAGGTTGCGGGGTTGTCCAGAGCCCAAATTATTGACCAGGACTCAGGCAGTGTGCACTTATTTTATAGGGACCTTAGGGATAAGGGCTTCTTGATTTTTCAGCCTGCTGTCTGGGGGAGGGGCCTGCCGCACCGATATTCAGGCCACACTGTTTGGGTAGAGTCTCCCTGTCCCCTGTA
>NW_023191178.1:1935-2289 GCF_002007445.2 Ailuropoda melanoleuca | reverse complement strand
TTTAATCTCTATTATATAAATCACCCTGCTTAAAACCAACAGTGAACATATTGCCTTTTTTTCCCCTACACGATATTTTACATTCTACTTGTCACTTAATTTTATCCTCATTATAGGCTACAAACAATTGTCTAACATAATGACAGGGCGTATATCAGTAACCAGAAACTTTTAAAAAGTGCATCTACAAATATAAAAAGCATTCTAAAAATGTTTTATTTTCATGTAGGACAAAAAAAAGCGCCTCATTTGAAAGTGAAAAAATATTCCCATGCAAATTTATACAATTCATTCTTCTCCATCTAGCACTTTCATATACACACATACACACACACACACACACACACACACACA
>NW_023191178.1:0-929 GCF_002007445.2 Ailuropoda melanoleuca | reverse complement strand
CTATTGATCTATGTATCTATTTTTTGTGCCAGTACCATACTGTTTTGATGACTACAGCTTTGTAATATAGCCTGAAGTCTGGAACTGTGACACCTCCAGCTTTGCTTTTCTTTTTTAAAATTGGCTTGGCCTCTTGGGGTATTTTGTGGTTCCATATACATTTTAGGATTGTTAGTTCTAGTGCTATGAAAAATGCTGTCCATATTTTGTTAGGGATTGCATTAAATCTGTAGATTGCTTTGGGTAGTATAGGACAATATTTATTCTTCCAATCCATGAGCATGGAATTCTTTCCATTTCTTCGTGTCGTCTTCAGTTTCTTTCATCAGTAGTCTATAGTTTTCAGAGTTCAGGTCTTTCACTTCTTTGGTAAGGTTTATTCCTAGGTATCTTATTATTTTTGATGCAATTGTAAATGGGATTATTTTCTTAATTTCTCTTTCTGATGCTTCATTATTAGTCTATAGAAATGCAGCAGGTTTCTGCACATTTATTTTGTGTCCTGTGACTTTACTGAATTCATTTATCAGTTCTAGTAGTTTTTCGGTAGAATCTTTCAGATTTTCTATATATAGTATCATTTCATCTGCAAATAGTGAAACTTTTGTTTCTTCCTTACCATTTTAAATGCCTTTTATTTCCTTTGTTGTCTGATTGCTCTGGTTAGGACTTTCAGTATTCAGTTGAATAAAAGTGGTGAGAATAGCTACCTGTCTTGTTCCTGACCTTAGGGGGAAGCTCTCAGGTTTTCCCCATTGATTATGATTCCTGATTTTGAATGATATAATATTTTAGTAGAAACAAGTTATCAATGACATAGTTGATAAAATTAAAGATCCTTTGCCCTGTTTGGTTACTTTGGAAGATTGTTTCTGAAATATAGAAGGGGGACCTGTCTATGTTACGAATACTATTTGTAATCACCTTTG
>NW_023191177.1:539-830 GCF_002007445.2 Ailuropoda melanoleuca | reverse complement strand
TCTTTGTAGTTTCCGCCATCCCTGAGAGAGCTGGGGGCTGACACTGTCTCCTGAAGGCACTCTTGTCAACTTAGGACACATGCCATTATCACCAGACTTCCTGCCTGTTACAACTTACAGCAGTTTCTTTTTTTTTTTTAAATAATTTTTTATTACGTTAGTCACAATACAGTACATCTCTAGTTTTTGATGTAAAGTTCCATGATTCATTACTTGCATATAACACCCAGTGCACCATGCAATATGTGCCCTCCTTAATACCCACCACCAGCCTATCCTATTCCCCCACCC
>NW_023191177.1:0-214 GCF_002007445.2 Ailuropoda melanoleuca | reverse complement strand
CCTCCCCTCTGAAGCCCACAGTTTGTTTCCCAGAGTCCATAGCCTCTTGTGGTTCATTCCCCCTTCTGTTTACCCGCCCTTCATTCTTCCCTTCCTTCTACTGATCTCCCTGCTATTTCTTATGTTCCGTAAATGAATGAAATCATATGATAATTGTCCTTCTCTGCTTGACTTCTTTCACTTAGCATAATCTCTTCCAGTCCCATCCATGTTG
>NW_023191176.1:0-1779 GCF_002007445.2 Ailuropoda melanoleuca | reverse complement strand
GGCCTGTCTTTAGGACTCATCCTTGTCTGGCTCCTGGGAGATAATCTCTGAACCCTTGGAATGTTCTGCCCAACAAAAGTATTTTTGTAGTCTGAGGCTTTGAGCCATGTAGTATNCAAGCTTGACCAGATAAGTTTATAATTATGGTAAATTGCCTATTTTTAATCTGTAGGGGACTTGAGTCTGTGTCGCTGAGGCGTCATATGGGCACTGCACATGACGGACCCCCAATAAAAATCCTGGACCTCATGGCTCAGGTGAGCTTTCCTGGTTGGCAAACTTCACATGTATTATCACCCATCATTACTGGGAGTGGCCCTCAGGCAACTCCACTGGGAGGCAACAGCTGGAAACTTGTGCTTGGTTTCTCCTGGATTTTGCCACATGTGCCTTTCCCCTTTGCTGATTTTGATTTGTATCCTAACCTTGTAATAAACTGTAACCATAATTAGGACAGCTTCTGAGCCCTGTGAGTCTTTCTGGTGAGTCATCAAGCCTGAGGGTACTCTTGGGACTCCCAACATAATTTCCCAAATCTCAGCAGCTTAAAACTGGAAAGGTTTGTTTTTTATTCACATTACATGTCCTTTCTTGGAGAGGGGGCACTTAGGGGAAGGGCTCTGCTCTATATCATTCTTACTCAGGTCATCAAGCTGAGGGAGTTTCTTCTTCATGCTTCAGCAATTTCTGACATAGGAAAATAAAAACATGATGAATGATGCCTGTTTTAAAAACATTTTCCTTAAACTGACACATAACTTCCACTCATATTTCGTTGGCCCAAATAAGACATATAGGCACTCTTACTTTGAGGTGGCTCAGAAGTTCTCTCCCATGTTGTGGTCAGACAGAGACCTGGAGTATTGGTGAATAGCATTGCTAATTACCTCAGCATCTACAAGCTCTGAAAGTCCTGGCTTGAGAAGCTACCATTTAGAACAGGATCTATTATGCAGAGAAAAAAAAATTACAAGAAGTATAAGGAAACTGGGAAAGTGCAGTTTCATAACATTCAAGGGATTATAGAAATCGAAGAAGAAAGAGGCAGTTCAGATTTGTCAAAAATAAAATTTTAGTGCACAAACAATGCAGTTCCCAAAGAGGTGGATAGATGGAAGCCAGCTTATAGGGAAAGTGGGGTTTAAGTAAAAAACTGATGGATAGGAAGTAATGTCAGTATACCTGGACATGCTGTTGAAGAGCACAGCAGCAGAAATAAGAGAAAGGATTTGATAAGTTCTACTAAACTGCTTAAAATCTGTGTTTGAAAACCTAAGTAAAAGATTTACATGTTTTGGTGAAGATTGAAGTATATGAGTCTGTTCATCCATGCTGAAAAATTTCAATCTTCTTTCTAAAATGAGAAGAGGTATCACCAGGATAGGGGTTTTGTAAAAACAAAAAAACAAAAAAACAAAAAAACGAAAACTCAATGAGGTATCCTCATGGAAAGGGTATATCAGGGATGAAACAATAATGACGAGAGATAAGGAAGTTGATGTTAACATTATTTAACTTATTTTGTGAATGTTTATTAAGCACATGTTGTGTCTTGAGAACTAGGATGGAAACAGAGTGAAATAGCTCGAGGAGATGGTCCTAGTTCTTGAGTGGCGCTTTTGCAGTTAAGCAGTAATGTTTGCCTGAGCTATGCAGTAATTGACAACGTTAATCAGGGAGGAGGTCAACAGAGTGGTCACTGTTAACAATAACAAAGCGGTAGAAAGGATTGTGAACATTTAGGGAAAGGAGGAGTCTATTCTGTCCAAACATCCCAGT
>NW_023191175.1:0-814 GCF_002007445.2 Ailuropoda melanoleuca | reverse complement strand
TATAATGGTCAAAATCGTCATTTGTTCCTTATCAAAACTCTGCAAAAAACTATGCAAATTGTTTCCTAACAAAAATTGCTCTGGTTACTAATTGACGGAGACATACAATTTGTTTAAGATCCCAAAGTAGCACTGCTTNAAAGTAGCACTGCTGACCTTGCCCCTTACTTTCCGTGCATTTCTTATAAAAAAACAGGATGGGAGAATAACCAAGTATATTACAACTGGAAGTTGCTAGAATCCAGGCACACTGATGTGGGTTGATTTGTGTGCCCTAAAAAGACAGGCTGAGGTTCTGAATACAGGTAGCTGTGGGTGTGACCTTATTTGGAAATAGGGTCTTTGCAGGTGGAATCACATTCAGAGGTCATTGGAGGAGAGTGAGCCTTGAATCCAATCACTGGTGTCCTGACAAGAAAAGACACAAAAGTACACAGGGAAACACCATGTCATGGTACCGACAGACATAGTGGAGGGATGCATTTACAAGCCAAGGAATGCCAGGATTGTCAGCAAGAACCCAGATCGGGGAGGGAGGCATGCAACCAATTCTCCAGCAGAGCCTCCAAAAGGAACCAAGTCTGCCAACACCGATTTTGGACTTAGAACCTTTGGAACCTTGAGAGATCAGTCTCTGTTGCTTTAACCCACCCACTGTGTGCCCTTTATTACGACAGCCCTGAGAAGCCAGTGCACACGACTAGAATCAGAAGGGCAGAGTTCTCAGATCGGATAATAACCAGAGAGATCAGAAGCAGGGCTGGCTTCAGAAGCAACCAGATTCAGAGAGCTACGATGAGCTATCAGCTTTGTG
>NW_023191174.1:0-638 GCF_002007445.2 Ailuropoda melanoleuca | reverse complement strand
TGTCGGAAGATCATCCAGACTGTGTCATCTTGGAGGCTCCTCAAAACAGTTCTCGGTTTTTCAGGCCCCAGCCGCTAATTGGCTTTGAGCCCAACTAAAAAGAGAACATTTCACAAAATAAGAAGGGGTTCTCCCCATGGCCACCCGTCGCCACGAGAGTGAGCTTGATGACATTTTCTGACGNAGCTTGATGACATTTTCTGACACTCGACCTACAGGTGGTCTGGCACCATGTGGACAGTCTCTGTGTCACAGCTGCTGTCACGCTGGGGACCTCATTAGGACGTACACGGTGCTTTGCAAGGGGAAAGGTCACCTTTTAGTTCCTATTCGCATGATCACCCCAGCAAAGATAATAGGAAGATGGTTATGTTTTTACCTCCAAACCCCTCCTGTCATGCATGTTTGCTGGTCTGTCTAGGACGTTTACGGGGCACCTACTGTGTGCCAGGTGTCCCAGGATGGTTCATGGGATGAACAGAAAGAGGTCCCTGCTCTCATGGGGTGTTAGCCCCGTTGGGAGAGTTTCTCAGTGTCTCTGTGCAGGTAACCGAACACGGTAGTGTCGGCTCATGATAAGCATGAAGGAGGAGGCTGCCCTGCCTGATGGTTTTGGGGGTAGCAGGTGGCAAGTTGTG
>NW_023191173.1:0-652 GCF_002007445.2 Ailuropoda melanoleuca | reverse complement strand
AATGTTGAGGAAGTTTTCCTCCATGCTTAGTTTACTAAGAGTTTTTATTATGAAAGAATGTTGGGTTCTGTTAACTGTTTTTTCTGTATCTATTGATATGATGGCAAGATTTTATTTATGTATATACAAACANATATACAAACATATGTATGTATAGTCCTTTGATGTGATGGCTGGATTATATTTGTTGATTTTCAAATGTTGAACCAGTCTTGCAAACCTGGGATAAATTCCACTTGGTCTTGGTCCACTTGTTGTATAATTCTTTTTATACGTTGTTGTATTTTATTTGGTAATATTTTGTTAAGGATTTTTCCATCTATATTTATGAAAGATATGGGTGTGTAGTCTTCTTGTAATGTTCTTGTCTAGTTTTGGTATTTGGGCCTCATAAAACAAGTTAAGAAGTATTCCTTATGCTTTTACCCGCTGAGAGAGATTGTAAAGAGCTGGTATCATTTCTTCCTTAATTGTAGAATTCACCGGTGAAACCATGTGGCCTGATACTTTCTGTTTTAGAAAGTTTTATTATTGATTTAATTTCTTTACTAGGTAGGGGCCTATTGGAATTGTCTATTTCTCCTTGTGTGAGTTTTGATAAAATTGTGTCTTTCAAGAAATTGGTCCATTTCATTTGGTTATCAAATTTGTG
>NW_023191172.1:0-586 GCF_002007445.2 Ailuropoda melanoleuca | reverse complement strand
GGAAAACTGAAACATTTCTCAAATAATCTTCCACAGAACATGGGTTTTATATGATTTTCTTCCGAGAAAGCACGTGGTAGTTAAATACATTCAAGGAAAAACTGCATACTTTATCTTCTTGGAAGGCCACAATGCACATTAAATAAGCTAAGGTTGTCTTTGGTAAAGAAAACTGCGTCATAAACGTAACCCCGGGTTTCCCAAACTTATCGAACGTGTTGTTGATCGGTGTTCTTTATCACANTCGGTGTTCTTTATCACAAAAAGGAGACGCCACTCTGGTGAGTTTAAGCAGAAAGGTAGTTATTAAAAAATATTAAGCAACTGACTGATTCTCCAAGAGGGCCTGAGAGCTAGGATTGTAAGCCCTACAGAGAGCAAAAGCCTCAGTGGTATACCACAAGGGCTGCTTCCAAGGAAAAGCATTGCTACTACTTAAATCCATGACCTCAGTTCATACCAGTGAGAATTAGGATCACACATCAGAAATTCTTCTATAAGTGCTTCAGCAAATTTGGCCACCTCCACTGCTAGTGTCTGCAAAAGGTTGATAATTATGTGTAATTTTGCTCTGTTCCCTCCTAAA
>NW_023191171.1:1045-1658 GCF_002007445.2 Ailuropoda melanoleuca | reverse complement strand
CTGGGGGGTTGGGGGGACTGTGAGTGCTTTCACCTTCCAAGCTTCGCAGCCAAATCAGGGGCCCAGCCACTGGGTGCAGCAAGTTTATGCTTGTGTGTGTAGGCTTCTCTCANGGCTTCTCTCGGGGGAGAGGATATTCCTTCACTTATTCATTCCACAAATATTTATTGGGTCCTCCTGTGTGCCAAGCCCTTTGCTACCCACGGCCCTTCTGCAGCTCACAGTCTAGGAGATAGACAGTAGAAAAACAATCACAAATACCTCTGACTCCAAAGTGTAACAAAGCCTCTGAAGGGCCACTAAGAATTTTGGTAAGAGATTAGAAGAAATGACCTGTTTTTTCTTCACTGTCATATTCCATACATCCAATGAGTGGTGGACTCCAAAAATAGTTTACCTCTCCTGATCCCCATTGTCATCTCCTTCATCCAAATCCCCATCATCTTGCACCTGAAACCCCACAACCCTTTTCTCTTCACTTACGTTCTTGCTCATCAACTGAAATGGGAGGACCCGTGAAAGAGAGGGTAGGGGTGAGTAGGACCCCGTCTTGTGCTACCTGTAAGGATATTTTTTTTAAAGATTTTATTTATTTATTTGACAGAGATAGAGA
>NW_023191171.1:0-885 GCF_002007445.2 Ailuropoda melanoleuca | reverse complement strand
CTACCTGTAAGGATATAAAACCAAACTGCACACTTTCTGCCCTGGAAGAAGCCTCAGGCTCCCAGGGAAGGGAGTGGGAGCAGGGATGCTGCAGGGGTGCTCCAGGTGCTCTCCNGGGATGCTGCAGGGTTGCTCCAGGTGCTCTCGAGGTGAGAACTTTGAAGAACAAGGCTCACTTGAATGTGTAACTTTATAACACTGGAAAAAAACATCATTCGGCATCACACCTGGTGTTGCACAAAACAACACATAACAGAGCAAGCTCACTTATGGCTGAGCCTGTTCATTCTCAGCCCACAACAGGATTCGAAGCCATCTAAATAAAGCAAGAAAGCAAATCCAAACCCACAAACCAGGCAAATGAGGGGGCGATTACATCCATTTGTGTTTCAGAAGCACTCTGATTGATAAAGGGCTGTCCTAAAATAGCACCCTTGAAGTAANAATAGCACCCTTGCAGTAGTTACAGGTGCGTAACTGGCTTGCGGGAAGGGCTGCAGATGGGGAGGGAAGCCTACAACAATAATTGCAGAATTCCTGGTCCACTGAAGGACATTCTAAGGAATGTGTGACCTGACTTAAAGCTATACATGTACAGGGACCTACCCATGAGGCAACGAGAAGCACGCCAACAACCCTCAATGCTGGGATCAGGGTGCGATCTGGGTTCTTGTCTGAGAAAATGCACAGGAAAGCATTTGTATACATGCGGCACTTAATAAATGGACAATAAATGTCAGCCATCATCATCATTCCCTAGGTTCCAACAATTCTCTAGCACCAGCTGGATGCCCTAGAGTTCAATGCAATTCAATCTGACACTACCCTGAGTTCGTGCATACCCCACAGCTTCAAGGGCTCAGTCCCACAAGACCGTCTCTACTT
>NW_023191170.1:474-1815 GCF_002007445.2 Ailuropoda melanoleuca | reverse complement strand
CAAGTTGTCCTCAATACGACAAAAAGTTGGGAGAGAATAAAAAAATAGGGCCCCCGTCAAGCAGGAAGACACAGCCATGAAAAACACACCCTAAGACTCCTGCAGCAACAGAGAGAGATGGGNGAGAGATGGTGACATTATATCCTAATAGCTACGAACTGAAAACAACCCAAAATACCCATTGAGAACAGAACAGATAAATGAATTGTGGCATATTTATATACGATGGGATGCTATCCATTAATGAAAATGAATCCACTTCAACTACTCTCAAAAACATGGCTGAGTCTCAAAAATATGTTAAGGACAAAAGGCTGGGAACAAAAGAACATACAGGGCGTGACCCCCCGCCCACCCCTGAGCTGAAGGGAAACACAAACACCACAAAACAATGATAGTAAGCCAGGGGGGTGGTTATCTGAGGAAGAGGCATGGGGAAGGTCCCTGGGATGCTTTGGGGTGCTAGCAATACGACAGTTCTTAACCTGGGTGATGGTTGCGTGAGCGATCGCCTTCAAGAACATAACTGTCACTGTGCATTAATACTTTTCTATATTCTTTTTTTTTTAAGATTTTATTTATTTATTCGATAGAGATAGAGACAGCCAGCGAGAGAGGGAACACCAGCAGGGGGAGTGGGAGAGGAAGAATCAGGCTCACAGCAGAGGAGCCTGATGTGGGGCTCGATCCCAGAACGCTGGGATCACGCCCTGAACGTGAAGGCAGACGCTTAACTGCTGCGCCACCCAGGCGCCCCAATACTTTTCTATATTCTATTCCAACCAAAAAGTGTTTTAAAAACAAAAGAAGACTATTGAAATAAAACCAGGCTTCAAAAAAATGGAAACTTTCATCCATAATGAAAATATGCTTTAAAGGCAGTAATAAAAAAAAAAAAAAGGGAGAGTTAAAATGACTGTAGACCAAGTAAATCAATGATGTAGAAAACAAACTCAAGAATGAAAGCAGAGTANAAGAATAAAAGCAGAGTGCAGAGAACGATGTGAGAGGAGACGTATGATGCGGAAAACAAAGAATGCAGATCTAGGACTGGCATGGAAGGCAGGAAATGCCCACGCTCAGACATTTCACAGTGGCCGTGAGGGTATCGTGAGGACAGCGGACCCAAACCTCAGAGACGTCAACAGAAGGGGGATGACTAGATTCTATCCTAACAGCCCCAAACTGGAAACCCAAATACCCATGCTGGATGGGATGGATGCAGAAATGGAAGGATATTGACATCTGGTGGATATTCACACTGTATATGAATAAAAATGAATGAACTTCAGACGCATGCAAATTTAGACTACAATACCATCCCAAGATTATTCAATAGAG
>NW_023191170.1:0-189 GCF_002007445.2 Ailuropoda melanoleuca | reverse complement strand
ATTTCCAACTCTAATCTGGCCAACTCGTTGCAGCTTTGCATAATTTCCTCCCGAGCTTTGTTTAAAGAGAAGAAATAGAAACTTCCCAGAGTAAATGTCAGCTGGAGAAGGTCTGCACGGTGAGAGGCTCTTTCCACGCCTGTTCTGGGAGGGTAACCATTCATGGACTGGGTGAGTTTGTCCCTTACA
>NW_023191169.1:0-608 GCF_002007445.2 Ailuropoda melanoleuca | reverse complement strand
AAACTCCTGGAGGGCTCGTTAAAGCAGTGATTCTGATTAGGAGGGCCTGGGGCACATTTCTGACACGTTCCAGGTGGTGCCCGTGCTGCTGGTCAGGGACCACACTTTCAGAAGTGCTGCTCTAGGCAGAGCTGGCAAATTCAGTCCATCCCCAGCACGCACCTCCAAACCTCCCAGGTGAGCGTTGCTCCGTCTGTCTGGTTCTTCTCGGCTTCCTTCCTCCCTCTGGTGCTCGGGGATGCCCTGGGGTGGAATCCAGCTTTACATCGGATTAATGCAGACTCAGTGTCCTTGGGTGTCAGCATATCTGTGNGTGCGCACTGCTGCTGCTGGGCCATGGGCTGTGCTGCAAGGTGCCCCCATTTGGCTACCTCTGCCACCTCTTCCCGAGCCAACTCCTGGGAGTCTCCCTGCCCCGAGACCAGCATTCGGTGTCTTTATCAAGGTCCAGCGAGGGGACGGGTCTCAAACTCGCAGCCTCTGTGCTGGGCCCGCTGTTCTCCCTGTCGCTGTTATTAAAAAACGAAGTTCGACCGCGTGTCTTTGAAGATCTAATTGGCTTTACTAAATGATTCATGACTCGGGCAGCAGCCCATCTAGGGGCCTTG
>NW_023191168.1:0-560 GCF_002007445.2 Ailuropoda melanoleuca | reverse complement strand
ACAGAAACTGCTTTAACTTTGGAAAGCTTTGCCACAGTCACCACCATCGGCTCCCTATCTCTTAAATACCCTATAGAGCAGCAGCATAAAAATTTCCTGGTAGCCTGTTAGGAATACAAATCTAAGGCCCTCACCTAGACCTNCTCACCTAGACCCACTTAGTCAATATCTGCATTTTAACAAGATTCACAGGTGATTTACACACTAGTGATTACACTTCGCAACCCTCACTCTTCTCCATGGGAGGTGGAAGCAGTGTCTGTGTTGAGAATGCAGGAGAAAAAATCTGGGAATGCTTGGCTTGACCCTTTTGGATTGCCCTTTCATCCTTCTGCCTACGGAAAGGGTGCCTTTTGGCCTGAGTTTCACCATGATGCCAACTTCTTGAGTCAGGCTTCTGCTGAACAGAACTGTAATCAATCATCTGAGTCTGCCCTGGACAGGGTAAGCAATGTACTAAGACAACTTGTTAGAAAATCAAAGTGGCCGCACATCTAACCCAAGTACTCCAATCAGCTTTGTGAGGTAATGTTGATAGTTTCGTTCTAGATGTCTGATTG
>NW_023191167.1:0-1106 GCF_002007445.2 Ailuropoda melanoleuca | reverse complement strand
ACACACACACACACACACACACACACACACACACACACACACACTATCCACCCAGTCCCTAAACAAATAAACAAGGCTATAATAAGAACCAAGGATGAATGAGTATCTAGAATTCTACAATATATTATCGTAAATGCCCAGTTCTCAACAACAACAACAAAGTCATGAGATAGGCAAAAAGTGTTACCCATACACCAGAAAATTAGCAGACAACACAAACTGCCTGTGAGAGCGGTCATGTATTGGATTCAACAGAAAAAACTTAAAAATAATCATGATAAATGTGTTCACAGAGCTAAAGGAAACAAGGATTAAATAAGTAAAGGAAGGTACTAATGCAATGTTATGAAATAGAGACTATCAATAAAGAGAAAATATAATGAAACATTAAATGGAAATTCTGTAATTGAAAAGTACAACTGAAATAAAAAAAATCACTGCAGAAGCTCAACTGTAGATTTAAACTGACAGAGGGAAGATCAGTGAATTTGAAGTTATATCAACAGAGAGTATGCAATCCAAAAAATGAAGAAAAAAAAGAATGAGGAGAAATGCACAGAACCTCAGAGAAATAAAGACAGCAGGAAGTGCATCAGCATGTGCATATGGGAGTAGCAGGAAAACACCTTACTGATAAAAGACTTGTATAAAAAAGATCCAAGTTGTTCGTTGATTAAAAAAAAAAGTGAACAAAATGCACACAAGCAACCCAATAAAAATTGGGCAAAAGGTCTGAACAAGCATTTTACCAAAGAAGAAATACAGATGGTAAATAAGCATATGAAAAGCTGCTCCACATCATTTGCCATAGGGAACTGCAAATTAAAACAATAATGGCATACATAGGAGAATGGCTACCATAAAAAAAAAAAGTAAATACCAGTTGCTGACGAGAATATGAAATGACAGGAACACAGGCAGGGACCCTCACTCTGGCACCTGTCAGGGCCTAGAAGCAATGACATTGCAGAAACAATCAGCATTCCTATGGCCCAGATCCTGGTTCTTAATACCATTTTCCAGTCAAAGGAATTGGAAATACTTAGAGAAATAGCTGATTTGGTGACTAGGGCAGGAAATAAATATGCAAAATGAGCCTGGGGCAT
>NW_023191166.1:666-813 GCF_002007445.2 Ailuropoda melanoleuca | reverse complement strand
CGTACAGGGACCGTCTTAGCACTATCATCACCGTTCGTGAATGGGGAAACATGAGGGAAAGTGGTCGCGGATGCCTGACGAGAATGCCCCATAGTCGTCTCTGAGACCCCACACAGTCCAGGGAAATATCAACGATCATCATCTCTC
>NW_023191166.1:0-259 GCF_002007445.2 Ailuropoda melanoleuca | reverse complement strand
AACACGTCCGTCAGAAAAAACACCGTACAGGGACCGTCTTAGCACTATCATCACCCTTCGTGAATGGGGAAACATGAAGGAAAGTGGTCACGGAATTTTGACGAGAGTGTCCCATAGTGGTCTCTGAGACCCCACACAGTCCAGGGAAATATCAACGATCATCATCTCTCGACTGTAACGGAGCATGTATGAAAAGGTTCAGGATTTTCGAGGACTCAGCGCACTTCTCATTGGTAATAAAGCAGAGCGTCCAGGAAAA
>NW_023191165.1:0-675 GCF_002007445.2 Ailuropoda melanoleuca | reverse complement strand
TGTCTAGACTTATGTCCCACTCTCTACAGTACATATTTCCTTTTTTGGAGGTTCTCCTTTGACTGACAAACAAGAAAGGGAAGGAAATGTTCAAGTTTCTACCTTTTCTTGGGTATTATTTGCCTATCTATCAACTTCAAGTTCCCAAGGGATACCCTAACCCTCTGGTGTGTGGCAACATGGCTTTATATACAGTGGTTCCTAAGGCAGGTACTAACTAGGGGTCTGTGTTGACAGAGCATGGGACATGAAGTTGGAAACCCAAGATTTGAGACCCAGAAATGATACTTAACATTCTTGGGTGACCTATGGCACAGAATTTTGTTTTCTNCTTGGGTGACCTATGGCACAGAATTTTGTTTTCTCAAGGTTAAGGGTGAGAATGGTACTACTAACTGCTTCACTGACTTTGCAGGGTTTTTGTGATGATCAAATAGGTAATATGTATAAGTGAGCATTCAATAGGCTCCAACAATTCTATAAATCAGTCAAATCCCATTAGCTAAGTAAATTATTTTCCATATGTATCTGGATGCCTATAGTACCTGAAAGAACTATTTATTACTTTGAGAGTAACTTGATAATGCCACACTGTAATGAAATAAAAAAGTTAATGAACTTCTCCTAACAATAGAAATCCAAGGCAAGTCTAGATCTGGCTCATTCGAGCAGCAA
>NW_023191164.1:0-2412 GCF_002007445.2 Ailuropoda melanoleuca | reverse complement strand
TGCTTGGTGGTGCACGCTCCCGGCTCACGGACTCAGTCTGCTGTTCCCAGAGTGCGGGTCCGTGGTCCGCCCGCTCCCCCTTGTAGGTGGCTACCGCTTCCCAGCGTCCTGACACNCACGGCGGCTCCCTCCCCCTTCTGTTTAGCTTCCGATATCTGTGCGCGGTTTCACGGCTCCCCGCTTCGTACCTCGATACTCAGCGCTGGAGATGTTCATTTGTAGAGATCCAGATGTATCTTCCTGCGTCTCAGGCTGATTCCGTGGATATTCCTGCTGGTCTGGTACCTATCCAGCTCAACTCAGGGGACCGGCTGAAAAAGGGGTCCCCTACTCCTCTGCCATCTTAACCTCCCTCCTGGAAACATCTTGAGGCAGCAAAGTTTTTGGCTATGTTCAGTTTAGAGAAGACTTGTATGTTTAAAGCATAGTTGCTTGGTGGAGAGAGTGAAAGAATACTAGGTTGGAGAGATAAGCAGAGGCTAGCTCTTGAAGGTTTTTGTGGGAGATTGTGAGAGCTTTAGATTTTGTTTTTAATGCAATAGGAAGTCACTAATATAAGTAAGGGAATGATGTTTTAACAATTTTAAAACATGACTTTGTGTAAAAAATGGATTAGAGTGGGGTGAGAATTAAAAAGACAGTATGATTTGGGTGTTACAGGAAGTTTTCTCTCAGTATTAAAAATGGTTAATTTTTATTCAGCTAGTATATAGGACCCAATTGCAAGAACCAATTAAAGAATTACTTGGCATTTATAAAATTCAAGGCTATTGACAATGATTTATATAAGAAGAAAAAAAGGTAAATCTTTCACATAGCAATATGATTTGAGTTTCTGGAGCCTTAAAAAAGAAAGAAAATAAATCAAAACCTAAAATATGGGGAAGCAAATGTTCTAAAATCTACATATGGACATGTAATATTAAGATCCAACAGAAAGCTTATGTATCTAGGCTCTTGCCTTTAATCATATACCAGGCTGAGTTCAGAAAGAAAACAGGGATAATGGGCCATACTTTAGGGAGCCTACTAGATTAGAAAAATTTCCACTGTTTGCTTTGTTTCATGGTTTAGCACCTGCCAAAGCTGACTTTCTCAGTAAAGTGTATCTATTGAGCCATGTTGGTGAAATTATTTTATTTTATTTTATTATTTTATTTTATTTTTCATTTTGGTGAAATTTAAGTAGGGCATTTCTTCTCTGATCCTAAGGGAGTCAGCCAGTGTTTTCTATTAAGTTGGTGGTTACTTGTGAGTCAGTTAAGCAATGTAGGTTATTAAAGAATTTATGCAAGGAAGAGTGGAGTTGATCAGTGGTAATGGTTATAATCCCTCATCAGGTAAGGGCGAAAGATGCTATGACTCTCTGGGAATGAGTAGAAAGTGAACTAAAGGTAAGTTTATGCTTCTCTGTGGTAGATCATAGAGAGATTTTCTTGTTAGGGTCTGTCACTTTCTACCTAAGCCCAAAAGTCAGACTTCCTGTTAGAGACTCTGACCACCCATGAGTAGCATCCTGTTCTTTGGTAAAGTTTTAGAGAGAGTAAGCTCTAGCCTTCTCTTTGTGACCTGTGGTTTTCCAAGGGGTAAAAGGCAAATGATGCATCAGATCTCTCTTTATCCATAGGTTCTGATTTGTTAGCAGGCCTAACTACTAGTAGGACTACCCATCAGGGACATTATGTAGCACTCACTACTGGTGATACCTTACCAAATATCCATATTTCTTTCATTTGGAGACATACTTTTTTCCTTCACTTTTTAACATCTTTAAAATGGGCTGGTCTTAAATTGATGGAGTCTTGAAATAACTATAAAGCAGGATGTAATTTTGACATAGTAGATACTGCCTGATATGCATAAACTTGGAGATGGCTGTTTATATTATCATTACCTTAACTAAGTTATATACTTGAGTGGTGCTCTCCATATTGAGTGAGACTTCTGGGTTTTTTCAAAAAGATGATGCAGTATTTAAGCATGGTATTATAAACTTATTATATATGTATAATATATATACAAATATTTGATGTTGAAGGAATGACCACTAGTTCACATTTTCTTGCAAAGTAACATCCAAGTATTTTATGAAACTTAAGTAAAGGAATCCCACAAATAGAGATAGCTTTATTGTTCTTTTATTGAGATAACTGCAAAAGGACTGACTAGACCACATGCCAAGCTGTGCGGCTAAGTCAGGAAAAACGGGCAAGTCCTTCTTAATGGATCTAATATATTTCAAAAGCTGGTGAGACTAAAATCTGCATAGTATAGGACTTTCCTTTAAGCATTGTATCATTATGTCAGTGGCCGTGATTTTTTTTAACGTTTTTTTAAATTATATTATGTTAGTCACCATACAGTACATCCCTGATTTTTGATATAAAGTTCGATGATTCATTAGTTGCGTAT
>NW_023191163.1:0-591 GCF_002007445.2 Ailuropoda melanoleuca | reverse complement strand
TAGGTTTGGAATATGTTTTAAAATAGAACAGAAAAATAAAATCATAATCTAAATTCCTTGCAAAAGAGAGAGTAACTGTCAATATGAGTTTTTCAGTCCTATTTATTTTGGAAGCTTATTTGCATACCTATAGGAGAAACCTTCCTTACCCAGAATAAAGAATGACATCAGATTTTAAACTACTTTGTTTTCCAAGTAGGACAGCAACTTGTTACCTGCTTCTGAAGATGTTGTTATTTGTGTAATAGGCTGCTCAATGGTATAGTCTCACCAAAGTTAAATTTAGAAGATTTATGAATTGCAAGATTTACAAGTTACACGGTTTACCAGATTTGTAGACGTCAGGGAACCTCGTGTGCAGAGTCATACATGGTAGGTGCCACACTCACTTCCTTTNCACTCACTTCCTTTGCCTTGTGCACAGATGGCATCTTCATTAGATCCTTCCGAAGGCCAGATGCTAACCCGGGGCAAATGGAATAGATTTGGTGCCGGTCTTGCAGATGGTAAGCCCCTCGGTGGGCGCGGAGCCGCTTCCTGGGGATGCTACAGAGGGAAGTCTGTGTCTAGCCCGCACACAGGTTCTCCCCT
>NW_023191162.1:0-1011 GCF_002007445.2 Ailuropoda melanoleuca | reverse complement strand
AAGCAACAGCGTCATTAGATCCAGTGAGAGGAACAGCCTCTGGCCCCAGCAGGATGCTGTCCCATCAGAAGGTCAGAGTTCACATTTCCGCTGGGCACCCAGGTGCTGTGCATGCATGGTGAAGTCTGAGCTGCTCTGGCCTGGCAGGAGTGTTTCCAGAAGGAGGGTGTGTCTGAGCAACAGTCTTAATGGCAGCAGAGACAGAGGTCTGTCAAAGTGAAGACCGGAAAATTCCCGCTGCCCATCATGACCTGAGCGCACCTGCTTGGGCGGATCAATAGACCCGAAGGCAGAAGTGACAGGGCTGGAGAGTGAGTGGGAAGGAAGGAAATGGAGACAGAAAGTATAGACAGATTGTGTTTTCTAGAAATTTGGCAGTGAAGGGGAAGAGAGAGACAAGGCTGGAGGGAGTGCAGTGGGAATTGTTTTCTCAGTGAAGGAGCCCGAGCGCACTTAGAATGGGAAGGCCCCAGCAGAGAGAAAAATGATTGGACATGTGTAGCGTGTGCAAGAGAGAGACAGGGGTCAGGTTCTTGATGGGGAGCGGGGATGGGATTCCAAGGACAGATGGGACCATTATGTTTAGATCGGAGCAGAGGTTGGTTCCTCTGTTGGGGAAGGAGGACAGCGTGGGGCAGGTTGGATGGGTTCTGGATGGGGGGAAGGGGACACAGGACCAAGGCCAAGGGACTCCCCCTTGTGGCTTTGTTTTCTGTGCCAGGCTGGAGGAGAGACAGTGAGCTTGGAGGAGGGACCTGCAGAGTCAGGAGGGCATGGAAAATGGAGAAGATTGCCAATCATCGTTCTGGCATTTGATGTTCTAGAGGGGAAGCCTGTGTTCTGCCCCGTCTGGTGGCTTTTAGTTCCAACTCTCTTTCTTACCGCCCAGTTGTTCCAAGGCTCGAGCCCAGGGATGAACATTTTGTCATCTGCGTAGTGTACGGCACAAGCAAGTCCGAGCTTGGTCTGTCACCCACCTTCCCTCCCTCTGTGCCAAGCCTGGGGCGGCCT
>NW_023191161.1:0-800 GCF_002007445.2 Ailuropoda melanoleuca | reverse complement strand
AATGTACTAAATACCACTGAATCATTTGCATTGAAACGGTGAATTTTATGTTATGTGAATTTCACCCCCACGTAAAAAACAGGAAGGCACCGTGTTGGCCAAAAAGCCGCACCTGCGGGCTTCCCGCGGCCACCGCTANGCGGCCACCGCTGCAGCTGCCGTGTGCTACGTATGCAGCGCTAGTGGCCGGAGCTTACAGACGGCCCACCAGCTCCCGGCAGAGCCGTTGGCGGTGCTGGTCCCGGGCTCACCGGATGCTGTACAGGATGACCCCGTCGGGCTGCAGCCGGATGAGCTTGTTCTCCACGGTCACGTCATGGAACCAGGCAGACTTAGCATTCACAATGAAGGTGTCCGGGAGCCACAGCTTGTCCACAAAGCGGCTGTCCAGGCCCAGAGTCTCGTTGGTGTGGTTGTAGGCCAGCCTGCTGTCCCGCCAGCTCTGGTGCAGAAACACCGTCATGGTGTACTCCTGCAGGGTGGGGCAGTGAAGGCCCCTGGCCGTCAGCCCGGCTCCTCTCCTGGGGGCCCACGGCCAGGGGTGAGGCGGCGGCTGGCCGGTACCTACCATGTTCACCTCCGAGATGTGGTCGATGCTGGCTACCTCGATGGCGAGGGCCACATTCACAGGGGGCCCTGCAAGGAAGGAGTTGAGGCCAGGCTCTCCACCCAGTTAAAGCCCAAGGCAGGCAGGACGAGGCTCAGCCAGGGTTTTGCAAGGAGGACAGTGTTGGTGAACGTCTGCAATGAGAGGCTGAGAAGATCCATCTTCCTAGCTGTCTCCCTGGGGGGGCTAGCTG
>NW_023191160.1:394-664 GCF_002007445.2 Ailuropoda melanoleuca | reverse complement strand
TTGAAATGGAATTACTGGGCCCAAGGATGTGTGTATCTGTAATTTTGAGAGCTAAGGAATAGCTTTTATTTCTATTTTTATTTTTTTAAAGATTTATTTATTTGATGGAGAGAGACAGTGAGAGAGGGAACACAGGCAGAGGGGAGTGTGAGAGGAAGAAGCAGGCTCCCAGTGGAGGAGCCTGATGTGGGGCTCGATCCCAGGACCCCGGGATCATGATCTGAGCCAAAGGCAGACGCTTAACAGCTGAGCCACCCAGGCGCCCCAAGA
>NW_023191160.1:0-280 GCF_002007445.2 Ailuropoda melanoleuca | reverse complement strand
GAATCTCCAAGGAACTGTTGAAAAGGAAAAACAAAGCTGGGGGCATCACAATGCCGGATTTCGAGCTGTACTACAAAGCTGTGATCACAAAGACAGCATGGTACTGGCACAAAAACAGACACATAGACCAGTGGAACAGAATAGAGAACCCAGAAATGGACCCTTAGCTCTTTGGGCAGCTAATCTGTGATAAAGCAGGAAAAAACATTCGGTGGAAAAAAGACAGTCTCTTCCATAAATGGTGCTGGGAAAATTGGACAGCTACATGCAAAAGAATGAA
>NW_023191159.1:0-1357 GCF_002007445.2 Ailuropoda melanoleuca | reverse complement strand
TCGCCTTTGGCCTTTTCGTTCCATTGCCACGGCAGGTGTGATAGGATACTTCCCAGGCCCATTCAAGCAGTATGGAATCAGGGTCCCCAGGGAAAATGCTGATGTTCGCTGGAGGTGTTTTCCTAAACGCTCTGCTTGATTGCCAAGAAGGGCGCTGAGTCCTCGAATATCCTGAACTTTTTCAGTCATGCTCCCTTACTCATGAGAGATCATGTTCGTTGATATTTCCCTGAACTGTGTGGTGTCTCAGAGACCACTAGTGGGCACGCTCGTCAGGCTTCCGCAACCACTTTCCCTCATGGATCCCTAGTCACGAAGGCTGATGATAGTGCTAAGACTGGCTCTGCACGGTGTTGTTTCTGACGGACTCGCCTTTGGCGTTTTCGTTCCATTGCCACGGCAGGTGTGATAGGATACGTCCCAGGCCCATACAAGCTCTGTGGAATCATGGTCTCCAGGGAAAAGGCTGATGTTCACTGGAGGTGTTTTCCTGGACGCTCTGCTTGATTACCAAGAAGAGGGGCGCTGAGTCCTCGAAAATCCTGAACTTTTTCACTCATGCTCCCTTACTCATGAGAGATCATGTTCGTTGATATTTCCCTGAACTGTGTGGTGTCTCAGAGACCACTAGTGGGCACGCTCGTCAGGCTTCCGCGACCACTTTCCCTCATGGATCCCTAGTCACGAAGGCTGATGATAGTGCTAAGACTGGCTCTGCACGGTGTTGTTTCTGACGGACTCGCCTTTGGCCTTTTCGTTCCATTGCCACGGCAGGTGTGAAAGGATACTTCCTGGGCCCATACAAGCAGTGTGGAATCAGGGTCCCCAGGGAAAAGGCTGATGTTCGCTGGAGGTGTTTTCATGGACGCTCTGCTTGATTGCCAAAGAGATGGGCGCTGAGTCCTCGTAAATCCTGAACTTTTTCACTCATGCTCCCTTACTCATGAGAGATCATGTTCGTTGATATTTCCCTGAACTGTGTGGTGTCTCAGAGACCACTAGTGGGCACGCTCGTCAGGCTTCCGAGACCACTTTCCCTCATGGATCCCTAGTCACGAAGGCTAATGATAGTGCTAAGCCTGGCTCTGCTTGGTGTTGTTTCTTTCAAACTCGCCTTTGGCCTNGGACTCGCCTTTGGCCTTTTCGTTCCATTGCCACGGCAGGTGTGATAGGATACGTCCCAGGCCCATACAAGCTCTGTGGAATCAGGGTCCCCAAGGAAAAGGCTGATGTTCGCTGGAGGTGTTTTCCTGGACGCTCTGCTTGATTACCAGGAAGAAGGTCACTGAGTCCTCGAAAATCCAGAAGTTTTTCACTCATGCTCCCTTACTCATGAGAGATCATGTTCGTTGATATT
>NW_023191158.1:0-626 GCF_002007445.2 Ailuropoda melanoleuca | reverse complement strand
TGGGCTCCTCTGTGGTGTGAGGCTGGAGCCCGTCCTCGGCTGAGACCCCCTGGCACTCCCAGCCCAGCCTGTGTCCCTCTCTCCTCTTCTGAACGCATGCCCTCAACGCATCACCTGCACAAAAATCCCCACCTCGGGCTCCGCTTCTTGAGGACACAGCCTGAAACAGCACGCGGAGTGCTCACAGAGTTATTGTTCCAGAAATCGGGATGGACGNCGGGATGGACGTATGTGGATCTTGCCCCATCTTCCTTCCACCTCCTTGTTAGGAGCTGAGCATTTGTGTGCCCCCAGAATCCGTCATGAAGCTCTAGCCTCCAGCGTGGTTGATACCTGGAACCAGAGCCGCACAAGGAGGCTCGTGTGTTTATAAGAAGAGGAAGAGACACCAGAGCTCTCACCTCCCTGCACACAAAGAAGAGGTTACGTGTGCACAGCGAGAAGGTGGCCACCGGCAGGCGGGGGCAGGACCTCACCGAGAATTGAAACTCCCAGCCCCTCAGTCAAACACATCCTGTCTGCAGAGCTGTGCGAAATGTTGGTTACACGCCCAGTCTGGGGCATTTTGTTTTCGAAGCTGGAGCTAAGCTGCACCTCTAACGTGCAAAGACTTGCAAAATGTGGCT
>NW_023191157.1:869-1104 GCF_002007445.2 Ailuropoda melanoleuca | reverse complement strand
ATTTATTTATTTGAGAGAGAGAGACAGACAGTCAGCAAGAATGGGAACCCAAGCAGGGGAGTGGGAGAGGATGAAGCAGGCTCCCAGTGGAGAAGCCTGATGAGGGAATCCTTTCCAGAACGCTGTGATCACGCCCTAATCCGAAGACAGGCGCTTAATGACTGTGCCACTCAGGCACCCCGGGTTGTGGGCTTCTTGATTTTTCAGCCTGCCTTCTGGGGGAGGGGCCTGTCGC
>NW_023191157.1:314-651 GCF_002007445.2 Ailuropoda melanoleuca | reverse complement strand
GCCACTTTAACTCTGTTTCTGTTGGTGCTGCTCAACCCTGCAGCATCCCGGGCTGTGCGCCCCACACCCGACGTCCCAGCCCTCACTTCCAGGGCCGGCGCGTCTCTGTCCTTTGTGTTTCTTTCTTTCTTTCTTTCTTTTTTTTAAAGATTATTTATTTATTTAATTGACAGAGATAGAGACAGGCAGTGAGAGAGGGAACACAAGCAGGGGGAGTGGGAGAGGAAGAAGCAGGCTCATAGCAGAAGAGCCTGATGTGGGGCTCGATCCCGTAACGCCAGGATCACGCCCTGAGCCAAAGGCAGACGCCCAACCACTGTGCCACCCAGGCGCCCCT
>NW_023191157.1:0-259 GCF_002007445.2 Ailuropoda melanoleuca | reverse complement strand
GCGCGCTCCTGGAGCTCCCGGTCTCAGTCTGGATCCAGTGGGCACACCGGAGTTCCGGAGTTCCGTGAGAAGTCTGGTAGTGCGCGCTCCCGGCTCACGGTCTCAGTCTGCTGTCTTGAGGGTGCGGTCCACGAGTCCGCCCGCTCCCCCGTGCAGGTGGCTACTGCTTCCCGGCGCCCGAACGTGGCGGCTCCCTCCCCCTTCCGTTTATCTTCCGATATCTGTGCGCGGTTTCATGGCTCCCCGCTTCGTACCTCAA
>NW_023191156.1:0-600 GCF_002007445.2 Ailuropoda melanoleuca | reverse complement strand
TTTGCTGCATAAATAACTTATGTACTCATTTTCCACTACATCTAGATTTAAAACTGCTTGAGGGCCAGATACACGCTTGATTTTTCTTAAAGCTCTCCTAGTATATAACAAAATAATTTGTACTGAGAGTCACGGTATGTATTTGGAATTGGCNGTATTTGGAATTGGCTTGTAGCCCAATTGTAAAATTTTTTTTCAGCATATCTAGCAATTTTCCTATTTGTCATATGCAAATGCAAAAACCTTTCTTAAGTACAGTAAGAGTAAAAAGAATAGAAAGATATAAAATACAAGACCAGGCAAAGAGTTCTAGGAAGCCGTAATTTGAACCACTGATATCCATCACTATATAAAAAGCATGGAGAGCTCTGGAAAATAATTGAACTGAGAGTCCTGGTTATTAATAAGTGCATCTATAAAACTTAGGGTAAGAAGACCATCATGAGGTATATTGTACTCCTTGCCCGCAGTGACTTAACTTTCTAGCCGTTACTTTAGGTTTTAATTTGTAAGTTTATTGAAGAATGCGTTGTGCAATTAGTGTAAATGACTGATTATTTTAACTATGTGGTTTTGTGCTGGCCAAATTATTGTAAGCCT
>NW_023191155.1:0-791 GCF_002007445.2 Ailuropoda melanoleuca | reverse complement strand
TTGTTTGTTTGTTTGTTTGTTTTGGCTGGTAATGTGCTGAACTTGCTTGCTCCATTGTCTGAAACAGACTCAGGTTGTGGTGCTTTTTGATGCAAATGACAGCAGCCATGAATGGCATACTTCTGGAGGTGACTTTGGGCGGGGATCCACTTTGGGACAAGCATCACTGATAAGATTTTGAGTTGTACCTTTGAAGGCCATCATTTTTGGGCATAGGATGCGGGCAAAATTCTTAGTACCGCTTGGATCACAGTTCCTTCTAGCCATCAGCTTTTGTGGGTATCAGTAGAAGTGTCTCAATCTTCGAAGTGCAAGGCTGATCTTTACCAAGTAATGAAGCCATAAGACTTGTCCAGGGCTCTCCTATGGCACTTCTGCACTTCTTAGGAAATATTTACGTCTGCTGCTTAACCAAAGATTATTGACCAAAGATTAAGTGGTTGTTGTTCTGTCTGTCGAGAGGAGCAAAGATGGCACCGAAGCATACCTAGAAAGCTCACTCACACATTTTTCTTGGTTTTCCTGCCTACCATTGCTGTTAATTAGTTCCTTCCAGAAATACCCATCTAAATCTGTACTAGCATCTTCATAATACAGCTTTCAAAGTACGGAGAGAACATTGATCTTAATGTCTCTTTCCCCTCGAATGTCATGATTAAAAAAAAAAGAAGAAGAAGCTGTTTCAGTCAAATATACAAAGCAGATTTTTTACAAAGTCTATCAAAGTATTAAAGCTATAAGTAATGGCAAAATAGTTAAAACTCTGCATTTGCAGCAGACTCAGGGTCATT
>NW_023191154.1:0-1002 GCF_002007445.2 Ailuropoda melanoleuca | reverse complement strand
GTTTACTGAAAACTGCCGTGCTGAATTAGAATGATCTGTCTGTAATTAATAAGGCATTTTAGCCATATATACATATATATGTCTATATATATATTTTAAAGATTTCATTTGAGTGAGAGAGCATGTGCTTGCATGCAAGTGGGGGAGGGGCAGAGGGAGAAGGACAAGCAGACTCCCCACTGAGCAGGGAGCCTGACCCGGTGCTCAATTCCAGGACCCTGAGATCATGACCTGAGCTGAAGGTGGATGCTTAACAGGCTGAGCCATCCAGGCAGGGCATTTTAACTGTATTTATATAGATATAGGTATTTAGGTCTATGTCTATATCTAGAAATTTATATATAATTATATACTATCGATGTATATCTACTATCTATGTATATAATTATATATGAAAAATATGTATCATATATATGTGTCAAACACCCACACACACACCCACCCTATCTCTGTCTATTAAATAGGCCTAGAACCGATGACTAACCCAATACAAAAAAAATCCATTGGGCTCAGATTATGGTCTTGAAATGGCTGATTTAAGGTCTGTGGTGCATTTGTGTGAAATGTACTTGGAAAATGTTGTGATACCAAATAACAAGGAAGTTATCAAAGAGCACTGGGCCATTTCAAAAGGACTCAGGGGTCAAATGTGAGGAGGCTTTCCATGGACAATAGAACAGTTNTTCAGTAGGATAATAATTACAATGAATTGAAATCCATCAACTATGTTTAAATCCATGGGTTTCTATGGATACAAAAAAAAGTCAACTTATGAGGATAATTGGGGAAAAATTCATTATGGTGAAAACTGATTTTTAAATGGTAGGGATAGAATCGGTTGGGGTGAGAGAATAACCAGCCTTTTATCCTACCTTTCCGTTGTGAACTGTATCACCGTGCAACCAAATTGTAGTTGAGGGGATAGATCGCCTCATAAAAGTATTCCTGCCAAGAAGTGGAAAAGAAGTGATCAAGTTAGAATATCAAAATTTTGCAATCTCT
>NW_023191153.1:0-581 GCF_002007445.2 Ailuropoda melanoleuca | reverse complement strand
TACTTGATGTCAAAGGGTACTGAGGTCCAGGTTTTTCTTTGTATATGCCTTAATTTTTTTTATTGAGGTATTGACATATAACATTATATTAGTTTCATGTATACAGCACGATTTTGAAACTGGTAACCAAGGGTTAATGGGATCACTAAGTGCAGCTAATAAGCAGNAGTGCAGCTAATAAGCAGAGCTGCAACTAACAAGCACAGCTGCAACTTTTTACCCAGGCCTTTTTCATTTGCCTTTAAGTTTCCCTGACCTCCTGTGGGGAGGCAGATTTGAGGGTTGCCCTCCCATCTCCTCATTTGGCTGCCTCTTGAATAAACCCTTTCCTTGCTGCATACTCAATGTCTCAGTGATTGTCTTTCCTGCACATCAGCCAGATGAACTTGGGATTTGTTACAATTTTATATTTGTATATACTGCAAAATGATCACCCCATAAGTGTAATTAACATCATCACTACACAGTTACAAAATTTTTTTCCTTGTGATGAGGATTTTTAAGATAATTTTATTTTAGTTGAATTAATGATTATTTGAACAACTGCAAAGACTGAAAGTCCAGCTTTGTTCATGTTGCCT
>NW_023191152.1:0-694 GCF_002007445.2 Ailuropoda melanoleuca | reverse complement strand
ATATAATGAATTGTTTTTAGTAAGTCATACAGAGGGTTTTTAAATGAATAAAGTCAAAATTTTATTTCTTTTTTAAGGCAGAAAAGAATCATCAACACTTTCATGGGGCTTCCATATAAGTAAAAAACAAGGAGGCCATATTACCCTTAACATAAAGTGATGCAAACATCGATAAAATGTGCATTCATCCTTTCTTCAGTAAAAAGTGAGTGCCAGGCAGGACAGAGATGTGAGATCCCAGAATGAGNCCCAGGATGAATAAGATGTGTTCTTTCTCATCCATCTAAGTGTTCTACGTGGGAATAGGCATTATCTTTAAATGTCCTCCTTTTTTTCCCCCCTCCATCATTCAGTTTTATTGAGCAGCTGTTAGGTGTCAGGCACTGGAGACACAGCTATGAGCAGCACAGAGATCTCTGCCCTCCTGTAATCACCACTCCGCAGGTAATACATACATAACCCAACGTGCAGTGATGCGATGGCAAGCACCACCAAGAACCACAGGATAAGGAGACAGAGTGATGGGTGGTGCTGTTTGATAGAGGAGGTGAAACAAGGAGGAGGCAGCATCTGAGCAGGGACCTGAATGAAATGACAGAGAGCCACGTGGATATGGAGGAGGAGACAGCAAGTGCAAAGGTCCTCAGGTAAGTTGTTCAGAACTGGGTATCAGGTGTCATGTCCGTAGTGGCGA